>NC_064614.1:865226498-865529528 GCF_023898315.1 Schistocerca nitens
GCTTTGTTGTGTTAAGTCTTGCAGGTCCCTCGACTACACATCAGGGGCAGCTACTGCGGTGTGTGGAGTGCACCGCACGCTTTTTTAAAAACATTTTACTTCAGCGGCTCTACATTCACTTCAGATAGCTGTAGAAGACGTATTAGTTATAGATCCACATAAACCCCCACCCCTCCCTCACAGACAGGCGAGATTAGTAAAATCCTACTGATCAACAGTCAAAGCACAGAGAAGAAAGTGCCTGAGTTATTAGCATCGTCTCAAACACTGAGAAACCATAATCAAGCGACGGGCGTGGGAGTATACCGGTAATCGACCAACTATCTTTCCCACTGGGACTGCAAAGACGAAATCAGACTAACTACAGCGCACACAGTGTCATTTAGCGATCATGCCCTATACGCGATTGGAACTGGAAGGATACCTAAATGTGGCACTACGTTAATTACCTTGGCCCATGCACTTCAGATGTTCGCAGAGTGTGCTTGTAGATTAGTATACGATCTTGAAACGAACGGTCACTTTCTGCGGCATTTCAGCATTAATTATTCATTATTTGAATTTCTTATTCTACACACGATGACAACATCTATGGTAGCAAACAGAGTACAAATATCGAGCTGTTCAGGCGTCCAACACAATAATTTATATTATTCAGATGTTTATCTCGTAATCAGTTCTGCACTCTTCTGATTCTTGTACGAATATTACATGAAATCTGCTTAGCGAAACTACTTGACCATAAGAAACCCCACCTTCTGCTCAACTAGCCAAAATAAGCGTCGAACCATGTCCCTCACGAGCGGAAGAACGTACCAGGAGGAGTAGTGACTTCATATAGTTGAACGGTTGTCCTTTGATGCAATGGCCTAGAAATTGCGGTGTAAATATGTCTGGGCACGGTGACATTCCGACAGCACTGAGCATGTTCGTCCCTCTGTGCTCGTCCGCATATATGCTGCAGTGGACGAGCAATGGCATGTATCTAATACACTGTCCAGTCACATTAATGTGACCACGTGTCAAAAGCCTGAATAGACACCTTTTGCAAAGCGGATCGCTGCGAGACGTGCAGGAAGAGTGTCAGTGATGTGCTGGTAGATACCGATAGCAATGTGGAGCCGTGCCGACTCCAGTACAGCGGCCAGTTGCGGTAGGTTTGTCTGTTGAAAATCCGTGGCGCGAACAGCCCGATCGTAGCGGTCCAAAGGGGTCTCGATTGCGTTTTAATATGGGGAGTTTAGTGGCCAGCGGACTGCGGTAAATTCATCCTGGTGCTCTTACAATCATACGGTTACACTGGTAACTGTGTGACACGTTGCATAGTACTGCTGACTTGTGTCATTACGCCGAGAAAAAACAAACTGCACGTTGGGGTGGACATGGTTCCCAAGGACAGATGCATACTTGTGTTGACCCACTGTGTATTCCAGAATGACGAGATCACTGAGGGAAAGCCAAAAAACATTCCCCAGACATAACGTTCCCTGCTGCGGCCTGGACCCTTCAGACGATTGTTGTAGGGTGTTTGCTTTCAGACATTTCACTCCGATTACGCCAACAGCCATCTGTCCGATGGAGCATAAAACACGATTAACCTGACAAGGCCACCTGTCGCCACTCAGTGGAGGTCCAGTGGCGGTACTGTCGTGCCAATTCCAGCATTCCTCGCCGGTGAACAGCAGTCAGCATCGGTGCACGCACCAGGCGCCCGCTGCGAAGACTGAACGGTCGTTGAGGAGACTCTTTAGGTGGCTCCTTGGTTCTATGGGCGGGCGGTTTCTCAACAGTTGCACGTGTATTCGCACGTACACATCTCGGCAGGTGTCGTTCACCCCTGTCATCTATGGCCCCTGATGCACTACAGTTTCCTCAGCTCTGATTTTGGATAGCACCATTTTGCCATCTACATACAGGTACGACGGCATGCGAACAGTTTACAAACTTAGTCGTTTTGGGAATGCTTCAACTCTTGGCCCGAAAGCCAACGAGTTTGCTGTCTGGGATGTCAGTTAAATCGCACCGTTCCCACATTACGACAACGACCGCACTTTTTTTCCGCGTCTCTCCCCCTCCTCTTCTGACACCCTTTATATACCCTCCACTGCTAGTGCTGTCTGTGAGTGGCTGTTGCACCTTGAAGTAGAACAAAAAATGGTTCAAATGGCTCTGAGCACTATGGGACTTAACATCTATGGTCATCAGTCGAAGTAGAGCAGAGACGATGATCATATTAATGTGACTGGACCGTACAGAATAGAGTGATGCTGGTCATACTGTCTTTGATATGGATAGGGGATATATGTGGAGTGAGTACAGCACACTTGGCACGTCGCCAAGAACAAAAGGGTAAATGTCGCATGACTTCCGGTAATCCGCTGTAGTTTACATTGTGAAACTTTAATATTAGACTTATTTGTACCGTTTTTACGCGATTGGTTATTAGTAAGAGCAACGATGAATAATTGCGCTTGCTACTTGATGCAAATCCAAATACGTGAAAGGAGTAACAGATACTTTTAATAGCTAAATAACACACAGTACATTTCCACCAACGTGTTGGCTACAAAAATTCTGCTCAGCACGTCTGAATGCTCACTCGATAGGTATTCTTACTCAATGGTATCAGCAAGCTGGTCGTTATTAAGAACAACGGCTATCGTATCTATGGCGGTTCTGTGGAGCACTCGCGACTATCTTAAAACGCTGCATATACATATTTTACATATTAGTTAACATCCACATGAAGTAATCGCATGAAAGCACATCGGGAAGATTGCAACGGAACTCTAACGTAGATTCTCGTGGCGAAGGTGCGTTCATAAGCTGTGGAGTTTATGTGATGTGATATGGATTGTCTCAGTGTAGATGGTGACTGTGGACTTAAAGCGTTCCAAAGCATGCTCACCAACGTCCTTACTGGACATCAACACAAACATCTTATGGTTTGAACGATATCTGTTCTTTCAAGTGAAATGGCTGCGACTCCTCCCCAGGAACGCACATTATCAGATTTCCTCAAAATCTCTGACACTGTCAACACAAATATGTGGTTCGTATCTATTACAATCCTCCAATCGTTTGGAATAACGTCTTTATGACACACTACCTGTTATGCGGATGGCTGACTACTTAAACAAAACACAGCAGCCGAGCCAGCCATTAAGAGCTCATTGACTTCCTCTCCCCAACACTTTAGGTAGAAGGTCTCTAACTTCACCAAAGTTCAAAATGCGAATTACACAGCAGCTGCTTCTGGTAAAACTTTCAGGGAATGAGGTCGTGGCCCACGAAACTCGTCTGTTCCTGACGTTTCCATAAAAACTGCGCTGGACATCTTCAGGGCCGTTGCTCCTCCGTTGAGTCATGTCTACTGACGTGTCGGACGTCTGATAGCGACATATATACTGCAGAAAAAGGGACGTCGCCGGAGTTACACATGTTAAGCAGAGACGATCCTTGTCGAAGATAAAATTTAACTATCGATTCTCCTATTGTCAAAGATAAAAAACTGTTTAGCGATTCTGCAGAGCTACTGTCCATATATTGCTAAATTTCATAGTGTCTTCTTTCCTATTAAAATTATTTCTATGTGTATTTATTTCAAAGGCTTCTCTATATAGCCGTGGATAACTGTTCGTCGTCGTAGATAAAATTTTTGTGTCAGAAAACTTCACTTCGAGAGTTCCTACTGAAGAGCAAGCTCTGCTATAACGGATTTGTCTATTTTCCCCTAGTCGGCAAAGGACTTTCTGTTCCTCAGCCGTGTACTCCAGCTTCTCTTGGTTGTTCCAATATAAATTTTACCACACGTACACGAAATTTCATACACGCCACACGCTGACAGAGGAGGGCGTTTATTCTTTACAGATCGGAGTGCTTGGCATATTTTCTTTGTTGATCTAAACTCGGTCTAACGTCGTATTTCTCTAAAATATTTCCAATCTGATCAGTAAATTTTTTAATTAAAGGGACAGAAACTGTATTCTTCCATCGTTGATTTTCATACTTGGCCGTCGGTCTTCCTGTATTTGGTTGTAGAATTCTGTTTACTTCTTCCCCGAGGAACTATTTTTCTCGAATGACAGAATTAGATGTTTTACTTCGGCGTCCAGGTATTCCGGCGTGCAAATCCTTTTGGCTGTATCGACAAGACTTTTAGTGACATCTCTCTTTTGTTTTGGATGGTGACGTAGAGATCTTATGTAAACTTTGTATTGGAACAACCGAGAGAAGCTTGAATACACGGCTAAAAGACCACAAAAGTCTCTGCCAACTACGAAAATAGACAAATCGGCTGTAGCAGAGCATGCTCGTCAGTCAGAAAATCATGCAGTGAAGTTTTCTGAAACAAGAATGTTATCTAGGACGACGCACTATTATCCACGGCTAGATAGAGAAGCCACTGAGTTATATATAAACATAATGATAATTTTAATAGGAAAGAAGAGACCAAGGAACTTAACGACATATGGACAGTCGCTCTGCAGAGTCGCTAAACAGTGCCAGAAAAGGCGTGAAAGATTATTTCTGAAGGGTATCTTCGCTATGCGTCTGCGTTGTTCTCTTATTAGCCATTCAGTATCCTCGGACGCGGTGTTGCCGTTTCGCCTCCTTATCTGGAAACCTTGATAACGCTACTTTTTCTCCATCTCCCATGTTTTGCTCTCTTTCCATTTCTGTTTTCTTCCTTCCATCTCATCTGATAATCCAGTTCTATTATATGTCGCTCTTCCTGTGGACAGTCAACAACTCACTGATTCCTTCTACACTGCTGCTAAGTATTTCTTTGGATGTCATTAACCTTAATGGAACAAAATCTGCAGATGTAAAGGTAATTTCCAGAGTACTCCAACGAAATGTGATAGGACCGTTACTGTTTACAATGTATATAAACGATCTAGTAGCTGACAAGATCAGAATCGATGGTTACGTTTTATCTTTGCCAAGGATCATCTCTGCTCATCACGTGTACCTTCGGCCACGCCCCCTTTTCTGCAATATATATCGCTCTCAGACGTCCGACCCGTCAGTCAGCAAGATTCAACGGAGGAGCAACGTCTCTGAAGATGTCCAGCGCCGTTCTGAACGAAACGTTAGGAACAGAAGAGCTTCGTGGAGCACGACCTCTTTTTATACCCCGCAAGGTTTACCAGCAGGAATGTCAGCCGGTATTTAAGGGCATACATTCTGTACACAGTAGCTATTCTCAGATAGAACTGTGGACAATAGGGTTGCCCTTGCGTCAGCACAAGAAGCACAGGCAATTAAAAGATCTGTATCGAAAGTGGTAGCGCCCAAGCGATCGGCTGCGCCGCTTGGGCGCGCCCCGCACAGCACCCATGCCGCACGGGCGGGCTGTGGGAAGCGGCCGCAGGACAACGCATCGCTGGTCTCCGGCGGCTTTCACTTTTGACCGCGCCACTTTCGCCCGAGTTACTTCATTTCCCGCCCAGCTTGTGCGGTCAAATGCTAGCTTCGTTCTACACACTTCCAAACGAATTCCTGTCGAACCCAGTTTCGCGCTGCTTCTGCACCACCATATAACTTGAACGAGACAATGAAGCGCTTACAGTGTTTCAATGGCTTTCATGCATAGTAGACGAAATTTGCGGCACCGTCTATTGCACAGGTATCAGTTGAAGAAGTCTTTCTGTGAAAGTCAAACTAACACAGTCTGTTGGAATTACCATTCCAAGCATGTATACATGTTCGGTTTGTGAAAAGCGATTCATACCCGTAAAGTTATTACAGTCGACTGTTCCATTGCAGATTCTCGCAGTGAATCACGGCCACAGAAAATAATTATACGCCGTCCGTTCAACAAAGAGCGCTCCCACGTCAGGTGTACTAACACGTCGACTATACTCTCAGTATAAACATTAACAAAGACACGTTCACATACAGTAGGCTCCGAAGGTTTCCCTTAGTAACCCAAATGCTGGAAGTGAAAATCCCAAACGTTCCAAACTGGTACGCCCTCTGCTCCACTGCCAGCCTGCGTGGTAGTTGGGTGAAAAGTTCCTGACTCTTCAGTGGTTCATTACTCGAACAGCCTGGTCTAACTTTAGGGGGTAGGCAATGGAAAACACTAAAAAACGACTACATTCCCGCTCTACCTTCAGAAGACAGAATACGAGACTTTAAAAAGCTGAAAACAGCATACACTCTCTCATCAGTCAACTTCTTACCTTTAGGAGAGTCCGAAATACTTCGAAGAAGAAGAAGAAGAAGAAAAACAACTTAGTACACTGTACACATCTGGTAAGATGTCGACTTTGCTTCGTATATTCATAAAGAAGTAAACTTTAGCATTCCATTTTTTCTGGGGCATATTGTCCCAGAATTAAGTAAAATATAGTTCTCATCCCCAGGTCCTGAAGAAGGTTGTCGGGCGTTTTTTCTCATTTACGGTGTATGGCAAATGCCGGAACTCAAAAACCTCTACCAAATACACCCAATTAGGACACTCATAGGTCATAACTCGAACAGCCCGCTATACGTAGAGAATAAAAATTAATTTTTAAAAAAATATATGTAAGTTCATTAGTTCAGCTTTGGTGTGATGATGACGACGACTTGTAGGTTAAGGCGAAGTCATGGCTGCATTAAACAGAGACGACTGTGGTGAAAATGTGTTAGAAAATAACAATAAATTGGAAAAACAAGTTGTATTCAGACATAAGCATTGTGCAGCTTCGGGTCGTCTGCGATCGGTAGAGACGCAAATACACTGGATACGTCGAGGAAGTCGAGTTTACTCATAAACACATCAACAAACACACTTTCACATACACTAGGCTTTATGTGTTTGTCTGAAAGACGATGACCCTGAATTAAAGTAAAAATAGTTCCCATCTCCACGCCGTGACTAAATTTTTGATCGTGTGGTAAACTAACAGAACAGGAAATCTCCTCCGAAATATTCCTAATTGGACCACCTCCTGCTAATATGGTAGTGAGCTGGAAAGTCCCTGATTCCGCTGTAGATCACTACGCCAACAGCGCGCTTCGCGTGCAGAAAGAATGATCTATTAAAAAAATTGTAGTGTAAAAACTTGTGAGTCACGCCGATCACTATTAATTCGCCAATTTTTGGATTATCCAAGCTATCGTGTGCTAATATCTTCATAGCTACACACTTACGCATCCACGACCTCCGCTCTTCGCGGCAGCAACTCAAGTTCGTGAACAAGAAGCGTGTGATATTGCAATCCGTGTGACTATTCACCATTCTTCCTTTCAGAGCATAGTTATTCCGTACGAGAGTTCTCCTAACCTGTCCCGTGTGACGTACGGGTTGCCCTTCGTATTATTTCTTGTAGCTTTTATATTTCATTGGTCCCCTTCATTTTTAAATAAGCATTCTTTTGTAGTGACACATTTCAGATACGGACAGCTTCTCCACTGATTACACTAAGCAAATTTAAACTTTTTTTTCTGCATCTGGTTTGTAAATGGATAGATATACGTAATTCTACGACGCTGAATTGACTGGTAAAATCAGATATTTTCTATCACGTCATAAGCCAGTAAACTGTCATCAGGACGGAGCTCGGTTTGAACACAACGGTGGGCACGGTCCTATTTCAGCAGGTATGCCGTTGCCTTCCTCCGACCTGTGAGTTGACTTGATAAGCCAGCTGTAGGGGGACCTACACTTTAACGCAGACTCTAACACAATGTGCAATAGAGCATTTTTTCACATTAATAAACATTGCTGGAGTTGAAGTACGTGATAGGTAACAGATAAAAAACAAAGTCGAAACTGCGTCCAAAGTATGGCACTTCACCACCGGATATTCGAGAAAGTCACAAGTGCACAAACTACACTACTATACGCCCAGTGTTGCGCATGCGCAAATCGTGGGCCGCGATTCACAGAGATGCACAGGGGTGCCTTAACTCTTTCAGACCCTCTGGCTGTAATTGTGTGCATTAACTTTTACAGTCTGTTAGGTGCAACAAAAGTATTTCTTCCCTAGGCGAACCTGAGCTACACACTTGCAAATGTTCAACCTTTTCGTCATGTGCAAGTGCTGCCAACCGTTGGGCATCACTAAAAAAAAAAAAAAAATCAGCAAGTCAATGTAGCAGTGCGCTGCAACTCGTGACCACCAGAATACAAATGGCTCAAATGGCTCTGAGCGCTATCGGGCTTAACTGCTGAGGTCATCAGTCCCCTAGAACTTAGAACTACTTAAACCTAACTAACCTAAGGACACCACACACATCCATGCCCGAGGCAGGATTCGAATCTGCGACCGTAGCGGTCGAGCGGTTCCAGACTGTAGCGCCTAGAACCGCTCGGCCACCCCGGCCGGCACCAGAATACACGGTTCACTATACTCCAGTGTATATTGAATACTGTTGTTGTTATTTTGCATGGAAATTATTGTATGATCATTTTATTATTTATTACAATAGAGAATATTTCATAATTAGTTATTTTAGTCCTTAAAGTGAAGCCAAGTGAACAAAGTACATTTTGGAAACAGGTACATATTTTTGTATAAATCTTGCTCCTAAAATCATTAAAAAATCACCTAAGACCACTACCATATACAGAAAAATTTTTCTTCCTCCACAAAAATTTCGGGTCTGAAAGGGTTAACACAGAGAGAGCATTCCAGTGTGCCCTGAGAGCTACTACACCATGAATCGTTTCTCAGTTTTTGGCAACATCAATGTGTAGAATATTTTTTTGGTGAAGGGGAATGAGAGTTCTTTGTTTATGATAATATACGGTCAAATAACCAACAAGTTTTACAACTTCTGAAACACAACATATTTACACCACACATAAATAGCTCTATGGATCTTCCTTTAGACATCCACGAGTCAGAGAGCATTCCAGTGTGCCCCCGAGGGCAACCAGTGTGCCCCCGAGGGCAACAACACCAAGAATCGCTTCTCGGTTTTTGGCAAGATCAATGCGTAGTATTTTTTTTTGGGGGGGGGGGGGGATGGGGGGAATGAGGGTCCTTTGTTTATAATAAAATACAGTCAAATCACCAACTAGTTTTACAACTTCATTAACACAAGATCTCTTACACCACACATAAATACCTTCATCTTGATCGCCTTTCGACGTCCACGCGTCCTCAACACAAAATGTATCATACAAAAAAAAAGACGTGCCAATAATCGTTTTAAAAACTTCACCAACATTAAAAGTACGGTACGTAATGACGTCACGGTCAAGGCCTTGAAAGTTTTAATAATTGTGACGACATTACATACCGTACTTTTAATGCTGGTCAAGTTTTTAATAAGAATATTGGCACGTCTTACTTTTATTGCACTTTGCCTTTCGTATTGAGGTTTCGCGGACGTCGATAAGTGGACCAACATGAAGCTATTTACGTGTGATGTAACGGATCTGGTGTTGGTGATGTTTTAAAACTTGTTGGTGATTTGACTATACAGGGTGTTACAAAAAGGTACGGTCAAACTTTCAGGAAACATTCCGAACACACAAAGAAAGAAAATATGTTATGTGGACATGTGTCCGGAAACGCTTACTTTCCATGTCAGAGCTCATTTTATTACTTCTTTTCAAATCACATTAATCAAGGAATGGAAACATACAGCAACAGAACGTACCAGCGTGACTTCAAACACTCTGTTACAGGAAATGTTCAAAATGCCCTCCGTTAGCGAGGATACATGCATCCACCCTCCGTCGCATGGAATCCCTGATGCGCTGATGCAGTCCTGGAGAATGGCGTATTGTTTCACAGCCGTCCACAATACGAGCACGAAGAGTCTCTACATTTGGTACCGGGGTTGCATAGACAAGAGCTTTCAAATGCCCCCATAAATGAAAGTCAAGAAGGTTGAGGTCAGGAGAGCGTGGAGGCCATGGAATTGGTCCGCCTCTACCAATCCATCGGTCAACGAATCTGTTGTTGAGAAGCGTACGAACACTTCGACTGAAATGTGCAGGAGCTCCATCGTGCATGAACCACATGTTGTGTCGTACTTGTAAAGGCACATGTTCTAGCAGCGCAGGTAGAGTATCCCGTATGAAATCATGATAACGTGCTCCATTGAGCGTAGGTGGAAGCGTAGGTGACGCAACTAAAATGAGCTCTAACATGGAAATTAAGCGTTTCCGGACACATGTCCACATAACATCTTTTCTTTATTTGTGTGTGAGGAATGTTTCCTGAAAGTTTGGCCGTACCTTTTTGTAACACCCTGTATATTATCATAAATAATAAAGAACCTTGATTTCCCCCTCCCCCACAAAAAAACCATATTGATCTTGCCGAAAGCTGAGAACGATTTTTGGTGTTGTAGCTCTCCTGGGGGGAGGGGGGGGCTGGAATGCTCTCTGTGTAAGGCACCCCTGTGCAGTACTTGCGAGAGATACGAGTGTTTAATATCTGTTAAGAGTCGATTGGCAGTTTTGTGAGACCAATCGGAAGGCAGCGTCAGGAAGTGGAAGTACGTTTACTCAGTTGTTTGATAAATGCTGGTGAAGACCAGGGAGGGAAACCACTGTTGCAAGCTCCGGAAGGATGGGGGGAGGGGGGGGGGCACAAAGGAACATGTGACGGGGCCGTAGTACATAGGCAGGGGCTTTGTTCAGCGGAGAGGACAGGTGGACGGAAGGGATGACGCTTCCTGGAAGAAGGTGGGCAACGCTCCCGGCGCGGGCAGCGGGGAGGCCTGGGTCGCTGACCCTGGAGGCGCGGCCTTCTCCCAGAATGCCGGCCGGCGTGCCTTACGGCGGGATCGGACCACGGCGCGGCACGCTGCAGCTGGACGGGGGCTCTGCGCGGGGTGCCACTCGCCACCGAGGAGGGCCATCTGCAAGTGAAGGATCTGCTGCCAATGTGCAGGTCGGCGGTTCTCGGGTCACTAGACCCTACAACAGCAGGCATATCCCGCGGGTCCGTGAACTCACCCGTCATGTTCAACATGTATATCAACGATCTTCCGACCTTAACACTTGCGACCACAGGTCTTCACGCAGACGACGAACAGCAGGTAACGAGGATGCAACGACAACTGGACATCACGGAAGTCTGGGCAAAGGCAAACAGGATTACGCTCAAGTCCACCAAAGCAGCGACGATACTGTTTACCAAGAAAGGGCCTGTATAGAGGATGCAGCTGGGCGTCGCGAACCAGCCACACAGGTTAAATATCTGGGAATCATCCAAGACAAAGGCATGACTTACACACCACATGTTCAGGAATGGAAACTGAATACCAAGATGATGATTCGGGCCCTGAAGCCGTTCTTCGCCAGCTGCAACCTCAACCATTCAATTAAGCTGAAACTGTACAAGGCAACGAGCAGCCGACGCTCCTTTACGGTTCAACTTCATGGGGTGCTACTTGCGCCAACCATATACTACGACTACAGGCACTCAAGTGAGTGTATAAAGTGGCGCCTCTGTGCCCCTAGATGGCATGTGAAATCCACCGGCAAAACAATGAAAACTCCTTGATGGACGAAGTCAAGGCTCAGGCAACGAAACTGTTCGAAAGAATAGACGAGGAGTATCTGTCCCCCGACTAGCTACTACAGGCCAAACCCTGCCCCAATAATGCACAAACACAAGGAGTCTAGAACAATAATTATGAACCCCTAAGGCCACCCTGACTGAGGGACTATCAACCTCAACAAGTCATCTCCGCATCCAACTCGCTAAATTTTCTGTAACCTCCACAAAGGACTGAAGGTACAATGAGAACCGAAGTACCTCTGAATGTGTAATAAATAAAGTGAAATCCTCTTCCAACCTGTCATTCCACAAGTAAAAATCGCCAAAGGCGACCACACTTCGGCACACACATGGAAAAAAAGCGTCACTAGGACCTCGCAGGCCAAGTTTAGCGTTTATCGTTCCGTCGGCGACGACGTCTAATAGACGGAGCAGAACCTCGGATTGGGGGAAAAAAATCGACCGTGCTCATTCAAAAGATCCATGTCATTATTTACTTTAGAGGAATCACAGGAACTTACAAGTTCTAAGGTTGGTTGGCGATTTGAACCGCCGTTCGCCCGAATAAGAGTTCAGTGTGCTAACCACTGCACCATCTTGCTCGACTATGCATAGTCTAGCCTTCCGAAAAAAATCAGCTATAGGGTCTAATCCGTAGAGGGGTTCCAATCGACAAAGTAATAACTGAATTTTGCGAAGTTTTGAAACCGAACAAGTTAATGAAGAAACAGATCTAAGAAAGCATCTAAATAAAGTAATCCTGCATAGTTCGAAGTGAAAAAAAATATGTTTCACAAAAATGCAAAGACTGCTAGATCACCTTAGAATCCCCAAACACTGTCTACACTCACAGCTCGTTCATGTTTTCCTACAGAAAACGCTACCACGCTAAACTGAATACATGAACCTCGGTGTGTAACTATTAACACACACACTCCTGACGTTTAATAAATAATTCAAGACACTGCAACAAGATTTTCGACAAGTATAGTGTGTAAAGGGAGCGAGTACATAGTTTTATAGTCTTCATTCGTAACTTATTTATTTACAGAGATATTAAAGCATAGACACCTTTGTTTTTACACGAAAGCAACTTTAACAGCACACTTCTTTGAAAAGAGGAGTGAGTATACCGATGTAGTACTTGTCATTATCTTCACCAGGGTTTCCAAAACTGTGTTCCGCGGAACACTGGTGTTCCACGGGAAGTGAGTAAGTGCTCTGTGAAAAACTATTAATAACACGGCGGTTTTTTCGGTATTTTCACTGTACTAATTACTTTTTAAATTTCACTATGATTTCTGTTTAATTAGTTATGATTTAAAATTGAAGCAATCACTGAATAAAATAAGTTTTTCTCATTTTTAAAATTTAAAAACCGATAAAATAAACAATAAGTTCCGTCACAAGAAAAGTTTGTGAACCATGGATCTACAGTGAAACTGCTCACAAAATGAGCACACGAGGAGGGAAAATTGCAAAATTTGGCTGACAGCACATCGAAATTTCTGGCCTGCTATTTTTTGTTAGCACAGTAGAGTAAGTGAAACAGCGTTGAGATTCTTGATCTTCATATATAGCGTACTGTCTCTTCTTCTTAAGGATGATAATGACAATAATTCACCTCTACAGTCCCACAAAAAAACCAATAGATGTTTAAATATCTCGGCAAATGTTTCCTCAGCATAATAATTACTATGTTTAATTATTGTACGCTTAATAAGTGATATGTTTCATGACCGTGTGAAGATGGTACTGTGGTACTGCGAAATAAAGAATAAAATAATTAAATAAACAAAAAGTGCATACCAAGAAATGCAAATACAGCGCATTACTTAACGGTAGTGAAACCACAATGACTCTACGGAAGTGAACGTGTATTACTGAATTATAAAGTAGGGAAACTAGAAATATAAGAGAGAATGATCAGGAAGAAATTTTAGATTCAATAAAAAGCAAAAATCCTGTAAATTGAGAAACAATTACAAAATGTATCAAAACATAGAAAAATAACAAAAAACACCGTGATGAAGTGTGGTACCTTAAGGACGCTTCTACAGTATGAGCGACAATAGGCTGACAAAGCAATTAACAATGTGTATGCGCGAAGCTAAAAAATATTTCGAATTAACAACGCGGCAGACAGATACGTTTTCAGAAGGAAAGTGTTACATTTAGAAGGATTCTAAGGAAGAAAAAGTAAAAGAACTGATGTGACGTGTTATGAAGAGAAAAATAATACATGGTGGAAAGAAGAAAGAATGTTCGAAAAAAAGGAGAGAGAAAATGAGAAGGAACCGAAACAGTCACTGAATTTTCTCATGTTGAGAAATCTGAAGGAGCGATCTGTTTTACTTGATCAAAACTTTCTATTTCTATTTCTATTTGTATTTTTACAATAACCACTTTCGACAGACTTTGCGGTCATCTTCAGGTCTTCAAAAATTTTTGTTTTAAAATGTGTACATTTTGAGTCGGAGCCTCACGGCAAGTTGTCATGTTAGTGGATAAAAAGTAGCACACTGTACATAGGTCTGTCATGAGTAACACATTTAAAAACAAAAAGCACCGTTTGCAAATGGCCATGACCAAAATGTACCGCAGACGGATGATTGTTGCGTCACAAAAATCACAATATACAATAAAATGCACAGTAGTACATCTGCTTACCGTAAACTAATGTGATATTGTGCATTTGATTGTGTACTGCGATTTGTATGACGTAACAATCATATGTGAGCGCTATGCGTGAGCTATCTTGCATTTTATGGTGTACTGTGACATTCGTGTCGTAACAATCATCCGTGAGCGCAACATATATGGCCATGGCAATGTGCACACGCTGTTTTTTTTTATTTTAAATATTTATTTCTCACAAACCTTTGTATAACTTGCTATATTTTATCGACTAACATGACTTCTTGGCCTGAGGTTCCACGTCAAAATAAACAAATTACATAACAAAAAACTGTTGAAGACCTGAAGATGACAGCAAAGTATGTCGGAATGGTTGTGATAAATAAAGAAATTTATAGATGAGATCTTGGCTTTAGAAAGTTGTCACGTGTTCACTAACTGGCCAAAGCGGAAGCATATAGGTAAATAACCGTACAGTGATCTTGTAGTGAGACTGAATAGGATTTAGTCAAATGGTTCAAATGGCTCTAAGCACTATGGGACTTAAACATCTGAGGTCATCAGTCCTCTAGACTTAGGTTAGTTGGGTTTAAGTAGTTCTAAGGACATCACACACATCCATGCCCGAGGCAGGATTCGAACCTGGGACCGTAGTGTAGGATTCAGTCCTTGGATACAATAGCGCTTAAGAAAGTAATTAACACAACTAACGTCACTTAAGAAAAAATGTTGATCTATTCAGATTAAACTGACTTTTAAGATAACGATGCAGATCGCGAACTTCCCTTGTAAAAGCAGTACTGCTACAGGGGCACAGGTCGGTCATGAAAGGATGAAACGAGAATTACAATCGAAACTTTCTGGCAGATTAAAACTGTGTGTCGGACCGAGACTCGAACTCGGGGCTTTGCCTTTCGCGAGCAAGTGCTCTACCATCTGAGGTACCCAAGCACGCCTCACGCCCCGTCCTCCCAGTTTTAATTTGCCGGGAAGTTTCGTATCAGCGCACAGTCTTCTGCACAGTGAAAAATCTCATTCTGAAATTAAAATCTAAACTGCTCCACTTATCGATAACAAACCGTGAGAGGGCCGGACTGGCCATCAGCTCAGTCAAACAATAGTACGCCAGAAAGGACGCATTAATAAAACTGTGCGATGGGAAATGTGGAGCCGCGGGCGTCCTTCCCCTGCTGGCCGTCAGCTGGTACCTCTGGGCGCGCTTCAAGGTCAAGAACTGCGCAGCCAAGGTCAGTGGCCCCGGCCGGCGTTCTCTGCTCGCCCGCCTCTCGCCTGACGCCGACGCAGCCGCAGCCCCCGTCATGACTCACGGATCCGGTCCGGCCGGGCCCGCCCAGCCTCCTCCTCGCCAGCCTTGCCTCGCCTTGCCTTTGTCTCCACCACCGTGCCTCGCGGCCATGTTCCTCGAACTCCGAGCGGCCAGACAAGTGGCGAGTATGCAAGACACGCCACCGTCGCGCAGGCGTCACGGCGACGCCGCGCCATCGCTCGACTAGGAGTCGAAGGGGCGGTAACGGGATAAAAACGAACACCTTCCCGGAAATTGAGTCCAGAGGGACAAGTTTCGCGGGGCAAGAAAGTCACTATTCTCATCGGAGTTTGTCAAAAAATGGCTCTGAGCACGATGGGACTTAACAACTGAGGTCATCAGTCCCCTAGAACTTAGAACTACTTAAACCTAACTAACCTAAGGACATCACACACATCCATGCCCGAGGCAGGATTCGAACCTGCGACCGTAGCGGTCACGCGGTTCCAGACTGAAGCGCCTTTAACCGCACGGCCACACCGGCCGGCTGTTTCTTTGTGTGTGTGTGTGTGTGTGTGTGTGTGTGTGTGTGTGTGTGTGTGCGCTGCACGAATCCTACACAACTACACAACTATGTGCAGTTTTGGTAAACTTGATTATTTTTAGGTTAAATAGTTTGGGTAAATTATGTCTTACTTATACATGGTACAATGTCAGTGACGTAGCACAGAGCCTATCTATTCTTCACACTGCAACTGAAGATGTAAAAACTAGCTTCACTAGAAATTGTAATTTGGTTACACTCAAACATCCGAGTGACATTGTTCAGGAAGAAAAAGACTTTAATAACAGACGATTTTCTGCCCTGTAATCTTCCACGTGCATTGGCAAAGCTCGTAAGCATAACCCTGCTGCCTACGTGTACAAAGTACTGTTTTCAACCTCTGAGATGTGGGCGGCAAGAAACTACTGTGTTCCTCGTTGTGATGAGTTTCTCTCTGAACCGCGTGTTTTGCACAATGTCTTCGCCACATTTACAGGGTGTTTAAAAAATGACCGGTATATTTGAAACGGCAATAAAAACTAAACGAGCAGCGATAGAAATACACCGTTTGTTGCAATATGCTTGGGACAACAGTACATTTTCAGGCAGACAAACTTTCGAAATTACAGTAGTTACAATTTTCAACAACAGATGGCGCTGCAAGTGATGTGAAAGATATAGAAGACAACGCAGTCTGTGGGTGCGCCATTCTGTACGTCGTCTTTCTGCTGTTAGCGTGTGCTGTTCACAACGTGCAAGTGTGCTGTAGACAACATGGTTTATTCCTTAGAACAGAGGATTTTTCTGGTGTTGGAATTCCACCGCCTAGAACACAGTGTTGTTGCAACAAGACGAAGTTTTCAACGGAGGTTTAATGTAACCAAAGGACCGAAAAGCGATACAATAAAGGATCTGTTTGAAAAATTTCAACGGACTGGGAACGTGACGGATGAACGTGCTGGAAAGGTAGGGCGACCGCGTACGGCAACTACAGAGGGCAACGCGCAGCTAGTGCAGCAGGTGATCCAACAGCGGCCTCGGGTTTCCGTTCGCCGTGTTGCAGCTGCGGTCCAAATGACGGCAACGTCCACGTATCGTCTCATGCGCCAGAGTTTACACCTCTATCCATACAAAATTCAAACGCGGCAACCCCTCAGCGCCGCTACCATTGCTGCACGAGAGACATTCGCTAACGGTATAGTGCACAGGATTGATGACGGCGATATGCATGTGGGCAGCATTTGGTTTACTGACGAAGCTTATTTTTACCTGGACGGCTTCGTCAATAAACAGAACCGGCGCATATGGGGAACCGAAAAGCCCCATGTTGCAGTCCCATCGTCCCTGCATCCTCAAAAAGTACTGGTCTGGGCCGCCATTTCTTCCAAAGGAATCATTGGCCCATTTTTCAGATCCGAAACGATTACTGCACCACGCTATCTGGACATTCTTCGTGAATTTGTGGCGGTACAAACTGCCTTAGACGACACTGCGAACACCTCGTGGTTTATGCAAGATGGTGCCCGGCCACATCGCACGGCCGACGTCTTTAATTTCCTGAATGAATATTTCGATGATCGTGTGATTGCTTTGGGCTATCCGAAACATACAGGAGGCGGCGTGGATTGGCCTCCCTATTCGTCAGACATGAACCCCTGTGACTTCTTTCTGTGGGGACACTTGAAAGACCAGGTGTACCGCCAGAATCCAGAAACAATTGAACAGCTGAAGCGGTACATCTCATCTGCATGTGAAGCCATTCCGCCAGACACGTTGTCAAAGGTTGCGGGTAATTTCATTCAGAGACTACGCCATATTATTGCTACGCATGGTGGATATGTGCAAAATATCGTACTATAGAGTTTCCCAGACCGCAGCGCCATCTGTTGTTGAAAATTGTAACTACTGTAATTTCGAAAGTTTGTCTGCCTGAAAATGTACTGTTGTCCCAAGCATATTGCAACAAACGGTGTATTTCTATCGCTGCTCGTTTAGTTTTTATTGCCGTTTCAAATATACCGGTCATTTTTGAAACACCCTGTACATTTGCACTTCATTCCAGTCGATGTTTACCTTGAGTCGACTGTGTTCTATACTTGTATAGAATAGCATGCAACAGGATACGGAAAATGAAACAGCAAGAAATTGTACTGCGTGTTTACTGTCCAAACTTCATTTGTTCTTCCGTGAAACTAGTTCTCTCTTAACGTAAAAAATATTGCGTTTTTGAAGAGCCGCGAATGTAACATTACATCTGATCAGGCCACAGAATACAGTCATCGATCATAATAAAATAAAAATTTTCGGGGATGAAGGCGGTTTTCATGTTCTGTCACCATTAAGGATGTACTACAACGGAAATAACATTACAAGCTGTTAATAATATAGTAGCGCAAAAATGAGTAAAACAGAAACAGGCCACAGATTTCTGGCGCTTTAAGTAATGCCTTATTGTTAGTACTACAGTGAAAAAAATTGTAATCACTGCTTAAGGCTCCAACGATCAAAATGGATCTTGCCTTAACTTTAAAGAGACTCGGAAAGTAAAGCGTAACGGCCTTGTTAAAAATGTTACCCACTGCGGTGATCTCTTAAGTCTTTCGCGGCGCTATCGACGTATAAATCGTTTCGGCTGCTTTAACATTTAATACAGGTTAAACTGAACACTGAATAACGAATTTATTTGACGGCCCACACCATCTTGCGTGGGCAAAAGGCCTGAAATAATAAAATGGTGTGATCCGAAACGAGTTCAAACTAAATGGAGGCTCACGACTTTTATATGCGTCTTACTACACTCTGCTATTGTTCAAATAGCGGATTAGGCCCTTCATTCAGCCCAAGTTTAGCTACCGTTCATAAATTCCATACTCTACGGAAGATCAAAGACCTCTGACGTATGGGGCGGCAGTTTTGTCGCGATATTACCTAGTCAATGGTTTTAAAGGGTACCGTCACTGCTCCGCTGCAGTTCATATTCTCCATTAGCGTCGGACCCCGTAGCAGTTTAAAAGGCCAGACCGCTCGATGCGACGTGAAGGGCGCGCGCCTCCTGATACACCATCTTTAATGTATCATTCATATTTTAAACCCAACAGATTCGTTCATGACAGCAGTGGATAAGGTATCCCATTCACGCTTACGGCGAATTCAGGTGACGGAGGAATTGGAAAACCTGACATTAAACCTTGTACTTAATTGTTTTTAATGCACGGAAATCAACAAAACATTCGCCTACATTGAAGACGTTTTGCTCTCTGTGCCTGATGAAATGTCTTTCGAGCTTCGACGCTTGGTGCTTTAAGCGAAGGCTCTAAAAGATAAACAATGCATTCTGTCAACCAGATTGTTGGTTACTTAGGATATTCACAAGGCGTCAAAAGGAGTTGATTTCCTCACATCAGAGCGCATAAGATTAGGATTCGGTGTCTGATGTCTCTCAAGTTATTAGGGATCTGTAGGTATGACAACTGGAGGAAGTCAAGGAAACGAATCGTCTCCGGTTTGAGAAGAACCCATCCGATCTTTCGACTGAAGTGATACCAACAATATACATAAAACTTAAAACAGGGGTTTCATATGGAAATTTGAACTAACTGTTTAATTAATGCGGCTTCCTAATTGCTTTGGGTATAACGTATCAAATGTATGTATGTGCAGTGTGTTGACAGCAATGAATGCTACCCTAGTGGATGACGGTAATGTTACTTGTGTATGCGGAATTGAACGAAGCGTAAGTCAATGCCAGTCCAAGCAATAATTATTCCTGATAAGAAAAATCACTGCAACAAACGTCACTACTGAGTTGAACAGGCACTAAAAAAAGTCTAAATGAGACACATGCGACGAAAACTGCATGATGAACACACTTTTGGTACAGTTGCTATTTTCAAATGTTTTTGTACAAACTTTTGACTAATGACCAACACAAACACGTTATATGATTAAGCGAGTATATTTTTAGATGCCACCGTACCACGGGAAGTGTTACGTAAGATTAACACAAGTGGAAAGGCACAATTCAGTTATCTCCTCCTACCAAACTCCGTCAATATCGGTCTCTTTATTGGATAATTATCTAGGCAAATTTTTAACTATGTCCACGACGCACTTCGAGGGTTTGCACCCTCATCACCATGTAAATGAGTGAATTTACAAGTAAACTGTGACGTGTACAAGTGTATTTCTGCTTGAGACAGCCAATTGTCTGCTTTATGTTTCATTTCTAAGATACTCCTGTAAACTGCAAACCGCACACAGTTATCACATAAATTCCACGTCATTCGTTGTGACGCTTACTGGAGCACCGACGTGTGAAAAGTCAAGTAGACAACTGGTTGCATCCTTATGAGTTGTCTTGAAATTGCCATTGAACGGATGCAGAGTCGCGCTCGTGGTATAGTAACAGCACGTGTAGCCCTTTTGTAGGTGCAACGGAAATGCTGGGAGAACTTAACTGGGAATCCTCCGAAGAGGACGCAGTTGTGAAACCTTGCAATAGAGGAGGACTGTGCGATCATTCTGCTGCGAAAATCCTGTGTAGATCAGGGGAATAAGTTAATAAAAATCAGGGCGCGCACAGAGTCATAAAAATGGTTCAAATGGCTCTGAGCACTATGGGACTCAACTTCTGACGTCATTAGTCCCCTAGAACTTAGAACTAGTTAAACCTAACTAACCTAAGGACATCACAAACATCCATGCCCGAGGCAGGATTCGAACCTGCGACCGTAGCGGTCTTGCGGTTCCAGACTGCAGCGCCTTTAACCGCACGGCCACTTCGGCCGGCACAGAGTCATACACAGAGCAATTTTTTTCCAAAAGTTTGTATCCGTGGGGATCCGCAGCCTCCAGATGCTTCATAAACGTAAACGTGCTCCGTAGTAGGCTGAAATGCAATGTTTATTTAATCGTGCGATTAGCTAATTTCGACTAATCGTCATTGTAAAGCACAACTGAAACATTTGTATTTCTTGTCTTT
Organism: Schistocerca nitens; assembly: GCF_023898315.1. Lineage (NCBI taxonomy): Eukaryota > Metazoa > Arthropoda > Insecta > Orthoptera > Acrididae > Schistocerca > Schistocerca nitens. Next base: position 865,247,390 of record NC_064614.1, read on the forward strand.
TCAAATCACTATTAATAACAAGTAAAAAGTAGTCATTCTCCGTCATTTTATGAAAGGATTCACGCTATAGTGTCACCTTTTAATACCGTATTCTGAACTTTGCTCTATGTACAGCAACATGGTAACATTACGCTTTGTCGAAATTAGCTAATCGTACGATTAGACGAATGGTTCAAATGGCTCTGACCACTATGGGACTTAACTTCTCAGGTCATCAGTCCCCTAGAACTTAGAACTACTTAAACCTAACTAAACTAAGGACATCACACACATCCATGCCCGAGGCAGGATTCGAACCTGCGACCGTTGCTGTCGCACGATTAGACAAAACATCACATTACGGCCTACTATGGACCATGCTTTATTAATTTTTCTTCGTTCAGTACGCGATGGAATAAGGCAGTGACCGGTTAATACTGATACAGCCTACCCTCCGCTATTCTCCGTTCGCTGGTTTGCGGAGAATGTGTGTAGAAATAGATCTAGTAGTTATACTAACTCTGAAGCACAAAGAGTTTCTGTCTGGGCTTTTCAAGACAATATCGTAGATCCAACGTATAGAAAAATAGTAGGTATTACCAATGATACCATTTTAGATTTATTGATTTAGGCAATATTCCTTTCAGAGGTTTCCATCTTCTGAGTTGATAACTTTTTTTTCCATTCACATTAGCGTCGAATATTCAGAACTGATTTGATGATCATTAGGATAGAACACTGGAGGTGTACGTTATCCTCCTTCAGCGTCCCTGTAGGCCTTGGGGCAATTGCTTTCCGAGAGAGAAGAAACGACCGCAGTGACCACCGTTTACTGTTTATAAACTGCAGTAGTCTGGAGGCAGGCGCGGATCCAGGGTTCGATACTTTGTGGGGAGTGTAACAGACTGTTATAACACTCCCCCCCCCCCCCCCCACCACCACCACCACCACCACCACAAAAAAATCATCACACTATCCTCACTGTAAACGAGGCGAAGCCTAAGAATTTAAAAATAGTAACAATAAAATACATAAAATGCCATAATGTAATACTAATAAAAATAATTTTATTGTATCAGTGCTCAGAGCTGTACATTGTATTAGCGTACCATCCAAGATATTACATTTCAGAGAATACATCGTCTGAAAAACGTTTGCCCAAAACTTTGACAAATATCTCTGTCATGCTTTTGATTTAAGAACTAACTCTTACAGCTTCATAATGTAACTTACACGATATTCAATCGAAGTGTCCACTCACCATTATCAGTATTTCACCCAACAGTAAAATTATGAACGCAGCCCTGCAAACTCTGAAAATTTGGGCATCTAAATTGGGCGAATATTGTTTCTCCCAGTCGTTTCCGACTACGATGATAATGCAGGCTAATAAATTAAAATTTGTACCAGCACAGATCTCCTGCTTTCTACGCACATGCGATATCCGTTGCGACCACAGATGCACGGACTACCCTCGTAACAATATTGCCGAGGTTCTCCAATACTGAAATAGCACCTTAGCAATGAGCGAACAGCTCGTGTAAAGCGGGAAATCCGGGTTCGAGTCCCGGTCCGCCAAAAATTTTCACTGTCGTCCTACCCTTGTACAGCTGACGTTTGTTCGCATTGCTTATTTTCTTTTGTTTTATTTGGCCTCCAGAGTTTGTACTCTATTTAGCCACCGATAACACATGGTCATATATGAGGACAATTTGAAAAGTTCTCGGAGCGGATTAGAAAAAAAGTACTTACATCACTGAAACTTTTTTTTTTATTTTTCAATGTACTCTCTCCTTATAGGTTAATGCACTTGGTCTAACGATGTTCCAGTGCCTTGATCCCACCTCGAAAATTAGTTTCCCCCAGGTCTGCAAAATAGTTGTCAACTCCGGCTATTAATTCTTCGTTTGAATTGAATCTTCGTCCACCAAGACAGATTTTAAGTTTTAGGAAGTGATGGAAGTATGACGGAGCCGTATCAGGTGAAAAAGGCAGGTGGGACAACAATTCATACCTTAGTTCGTGTAATTTTGCCACGGCGACGGCACATGTGTGCGTGCCCACATTGTCTTGATGGAAGATGACTTTCTTCCTTGCTAAACCTGGCCTTTTTTCGCGTATCTTCTGTTGCAATTTGCCTAGTAGGTTGGCATACTATTGTCTAGTAATTGTTTGCCCAGTGGGGGGGAGAATCTATAAACAGAATCCCCTTCGCATCCAAGAACACTGATGCCATGGCCTTTCACGCCTAAGGAATTGTCTTTGCTTTCTTTGGTGGCGGAGAATCAGCATGTTTCCACCGCTTTCACTGTTATTTTGTCCCTGGGGTATAGTAGTGCACCCAAGTTTCATCTGTGGTCAACAAACCGGCGCAAGAAATTTTTTTTGTTTCACCTAAAACGGGCCAAACATTGTTCCGAAGTGTAAATTCTCATGCGTTTTTGTTCCAGTGTCAAGATTCGCGGCACCCATCTTGCAGATAATTTTTTCATTACTAATTCTTCAGTTAAAATATGATATATCCTTTCAGATGACATCTGGCAAGCGTGATCAATTTCACGCACTTTCAATCGGCGGTCCTCCATGACCATTTTGTGCACTTTTGCAATGATTTCCGGAGTATTAACGCATTTTGGCCGGCCACTGTGCGGATCATCATCTAAGCTCTCACGAACAAATTTAAATTCGTTTGTCCACTTGACAGTAGTTTAATATGAAGGAGCAGTCACCCAGCGTATTCTGGAAATCGGCATGAATATCCATTGCTTTCATACCTTTTTTTACGAAGTACTTACTCACTGCTCGAATCTCGATTTTTTCCATCTTCGCAAATCACTACGCGGGAACAACAGAACCACTTCACCGCCACAGCTCTCTCCCAAGAGCACTGACATGGCACGTGTTTACAGACAACAGTCCAATGAATATTGTGTGAACAGCTCGTTGCACTAGCGCTGACCGCTCGTGGTGACTCTAAGAACTTTTCAAACCACCTTCGTAGAATACAAAATTGTACAAAGAGAATACAAAAATGCAAATTCGAGACTTGAAAGCTCAAGCCGTCAAATTTTTCCACAATAAATGTTTAACAAGTAGAATGATGAGTGAATTATTGATATTTATGTAGTTAATTCACACAACTTCTTAAATTTAATAACTGATAGCGACTCCTACGCTCTTAACAAAACTGATCAGTTTATACTGGCAAATGTCTTTAGAAACCAAAAGGGAGGGCACTGACTGAGGGAGAAGATAACGCGTACTCATCAGGGTCCCCAGAAATTTCAATCGTTCGTTGTGAAATTTGAAATACGAAAACAAGATGTGGTTTACATCAGCTTCTGATTCGGAGTCACATTCACATGCAGTGAATCTATACAGATGAAGAGGAAACGAGGCACGGTAAAGTGGGAATCGAAGTACGTTGGAAATCGTAGATCGGTCCAAATGCGTCCTCGTAAACTACGGCTTTGTAGTAATTTAAGCTCCTAATGCCGCGTAATATCCACGTTTCGTTTGTTGGGACACATTCCACATCTCATGCAACCGCTGTTTTCCATGGCTCTTGACTTCACGTAAGTAGTCTGTATACGGTATTTTTACATCGAGAACTGTTCCTGTAGCTGCAGCTTACTTCGCTAAGATGCCAACTTCCACATTATAACAGATACCAGCGTGGAACTGCACCCAGAGAAGAATGACTGTCTGCCTTCTCCGTTCACAGCGAATACAATCCAGTACCACATCCAAAATATAACGGTTGGTAGATTTGTCTTCGGAGTTGAATACGTTTAAGAATGCTCTGGCAGTCGGACACGATTAATATCTTTAAGAAGGAAGTTCAAGGTCCGAACTTAATTGCTTAAAATTTGCCGCAGCCTCCGCCGTGAAAACTGAAGGACTTTTAGGCAGTTTGTACACTTTACTGATTTGGATCTGAGGGCGTAGATAAGCACATCCAGTATACTCGCCGACTGCGAATACATTTCATGTAATTGTGGAATCAACTGAATGTCATGTTGCGAATTAAATTTGTAAATAACGTTTCTGTAAAGCACATTTTTGTAATTATATTTATTAAATCAAATTAATATTTCTGAAACAAATAATGTAAACTTCTTTCTCGTTTCCTTGCTGCTCTTACGTAGCACAGTGAGGCGGCCCGCGGTCCTAGCAGTTCTGTAGATCGCTGCCTCATACGACATTAGTCGAACGTCGTGAATTTTGTCCATACTCCCTGTCATTAACGTGGCGGTCGGGTTCGTCTCAGTCGGCGGTCCCCTGTAGCGAGGTGCTACACGGCTCGGCGAGCGGGGAAGCGTTTACGATGGATAAACAGGAAGCAACATTCACGGTTATCCGAGCGCGGGCGCGGTCCTCGGGTGGTGGTAAACAAACCGCGCTGGCGGCGGGAGCCAGATAAGACGGCAGACGAGCGTGGGAGGGCGCGCCGGCCCGGCAACACTGCCGACAGCGGCCACGCCACGCCACGCCATGCCATGCCAAGCCACGCCAGCGCAGCACGCGCCGCTATTGATTGTTACACGGCAGAGAGAGAGAGAGAGAGAGAGAGAGAGAGAGAGAGAGAGAGGGGACAGACGTGCTCTTCGAGCCGCCGCGTGCGCTCCCCCGGCCCGACACCTCGCCGGCAGCCGAGCCAGCTTTCATTTCCCGGCAACTCGGCCAGCCTCTCCGCTAATGAATGAAAATGGGCGTTCAGCTGTTTGCGAAATGGCCCGGTACGCGCACCTGAGGCGGACGCGAGTGGAGGCTAGTCGACGGTGTGCTCTGATTACCAGTTTCCTCCGACGCCGGTGTCCGCTGGAGCGTATCTCCGCAAGCGTGTACCTGGCCTCTCAGACTTTACGTAACAGGACGGAGAAACAGTGCAGCGTGCCAACTAATGGACGTCCGGTCACTGCCTGCTTCCGCAGGCAGTGACGGTGCAGGTTCTCTGATTTCCTCCTATTTGTGGATTACGGAAGGAAGTGTGGAAGCGAATTGAGATCACGTTCAAATGACGGGGTAGCTATTAGTGGCGCGACAAATAAAATCAAAGCCTGGGAAATAGGCCTAACTCGATTACGCACAGAGCGGCAACAGACTTTACAATGAACGGTTCTGTATTATCAGCGGTTCAAGTCTATCAGCCAAAAAGACCCAATTTATGAATGTATTTTAATCCGCCCCCCCTCCCCCAAGTTTTGGTGCCCAATCAAACATCGAAGAACTACGCTGTAAAACTTGTTGAATTCTGTTCTAGGGGCGGGTTGTTGGCAGTTTTGACGTGGTTCTCGGTTGGAAGTGGCTTTATTCATGGAGCAGTCCCACTTTTGTAGAATGGTTTATAGCATCGTTGAACACTTAGTTTCAGATGGCCTAATCAGAACTGCAATCAGGCTGTGCGAATTACGGACTGCTCCTGAAACGACGCAGCACTTTTCTGAGAATTCAGTACCACGTGTCCAAAAGTAGTCGTTTTAAAAACTAACGTGACTTGCGACAAAATCGCGACAGTATCGTGAATCACTGCAACAACCCTACTGAAAAAGTCATTAGAATTGCCCAATACCGGCACCCACAAGTGAAATGAATAACAGAGATGTAACTCAGTTACCTCTAACCATGTGATCACGGACTAAAAGATCCCAGCAATTCCGTTTAAGGACCCCGACAGGGATCGCGCTAGTACATGGGTTGCGGAAAGAGTGCTAGTGGACAGCTTACGGGAAAGTCTACCAGCCAAAAACATCCAATTTATGAATGTATTTTAATCCCCTCCCTCCCCCCCCCCCCAAGTTTTAGTCCCCATCAAACATCGGAGAACTAAGCTGTAAAACTGTTGTTTAATTCTGTTGCACAGTAAGAGACAAATAATGGAAATCTATAGAGAACTTGTAGTGTTGCTAAACGCACATGTCTTATAATCTAATGAGATATGAAATTGTTTGTGTCTCATTGAAAACACACGTGCGTATTTTTACTTTGTGATCTTTTCTTATCAATAAATAATACCGAAACTGTAAACAAAATAATATAATTGCTATCATTATATTTTTTCAGATACATGGAAAACTAGGACGACTAAGTTTGCTTGGTCGTCTGCGCACGTGTAACAAGTCCGACAAGTGTTCGAATAGCTCTGAGCATTATGGGACTAACATCAGAGGTCATCAGTCCCCTAGAACTACGCTACTGTCGCAGGTTCGAATCCTGCCTCGGGCATGGATGTGTGTGCTGTCCTTAGGGTTACTAACTAACCTAAGGACAGCACACACATCCATACCCGAGTTAGTAACCCTAACTAACCTAAGGACAGCACACACATCCATGCCCGAGGCAGGATTCGAACCTGCGACAGTAGCGGTCGTGCGGTTCCAGACTGAAGCGCCTAGAACCGCTCGGCCACACCGGCCGGCCCGACAAGTGTGCCGAGTGACAGTAAAAGTTAAGGTGTATAAATCGTGTGATCGTTGATGGAAGGGGATTTTAGGGAGGAGGAGGGAGGTCGAGGAATTCGAGGAAGCAGTGTAGCAGACGTCGTCGTCGTTTGTTTCTGGTAGTAGGGAGAGGGTGGTGGTGGTGGTGGTGGTGGTGGTGGTGGTGGTGGTGGTTCAAAACAATATTGACACTACGCGAAATATCAATGCACATTTCGAATCACTGCGAATCTCTGCGAATCATTACCACGATTGTACTACTTACCGCTTATAAGCTTAACTGAAGGATACATAAAATGTTACAGTCTGTATTAACCGGTAATTCTGTAGTAACAATTCTGCTGTACCGTTGTGAGTGTCTCTTCGTTAAAATCACACAACGACCTCCCTCCTTCCCGCCCTTGTTCGTGTCGTGAATTCCTGTCGTAGCCAAACGTATCGGTTTGTAAGACAAGGGTACACATCGTATAATCAAAGGCAGTAACGCATAAGTAATCCTGTCCTCGATTCCCTGCGCGATGCTCCTGGGAAAACATCGTAGCAGCGCAGCTCCGCGAAGTTGAGGTGATCCGCTTCCGGCGTAAACTTTTTTATCTTATTATTTGTTACCGTTTCATTCCCATCTTAAATAAAGTGTGTACTTTCGATTTGTACCGTACTTATGACACAATTAGTAATGATAATCTCGTGTTATTTAAAAACATACTGCAGGTATCTCAGTTTGGTACCATATGGCGCCAACAGCGTTTGTTCCTAACTGGCAAAAGCAGCTCTTGGCGTTGTCTACACGAGGTAGGGCGCACATCGATTCAAGGTATTCTTTATCAGATAATAATCGAGTTGGTAGAAAGCGGGATCTAAACCTTAGCAGAGTTATGCAAACAGTGAAAATACAGTTAAGGTTTGACTGACAGGTATTTTTCCATAGCGTTTATGAAATTTACAATCAGAACAAAAACGATAAACATAGTTTCGAGTATCTTAAAAATTTCCGCGCCATATCATCATGCAGCTGGCGGTCTACCGCACATATCTGCAAAAGAAACGAAAAAGATGGGAACACACTGCTGCAGTGAAAATTTTCCTGCCCTTACTGTGGAAATCCACTGAGCGCTAATCGCACGATGCGAGGGCGTCATGTTAATCAGGAAACCAGCGGCAGCGGCGGCGCGACGCCCACGAGGACATGACGCGTGCGCTGCCCACCGCCCACCGCGCGGCCGAAGTAGGCCACGTGCGCGCCGGCGCCGTTCCCACGAGCCACGCGGACCGGCTCGCTCGGCTCGGCTATTTGCATAGCCTCAATGCGCGCACGGGCGGCGTTGGCGCGATCTGCCGTCTCTGCTGACCGGCCGCCTTGTGTACGTCTACACCGCACCCTGCCAGACAAGCACTGGAAAGAAAATTAATTGAAACGATCATCTGCGCACCTACAATGAAAGGCGGTCACAAAACTGACACTGCAACAACAAACCGAGGACCATAACAAAACTGCGCGAGTCTAGAAACGGCAAAAACCGTTGTTTAACGCCTCGCGGGAGCGAAGCAAGGAAGACCCGTACGTCTTGTGGACGGTAAGGCCATTAAGATATGGAGTACAAACTCGCATTGTGCAAAAACTGATAGCAAAATCGCCCGTGGCCATTCTAAGTAGCCGTCCTAACATTGATATGTCTAAATTACACTGCGCAAACCATGTTACAGTGTGTACCACTGTTACTTCCCCCTTTTCCTGTTACAGCACGATACGAAGTCTGCTCCGTATGGTAAAGCTGTTATCAATCCAAGAGTTGGTTTCAACCCCACAGCGCTATTCGATATGGTACGTCCTTTCCTTTCTCAGACATTTTGTCTGACTAACGCAGCAAATTACAAGGGGGCCTACAGTTTAACCAGGACTTCGAATAACAGCGGAACTTAGTATTTTTCAAATTAACAAACATTCTCAGACGCAGACGTGAATAAACAGACAAGCGGTAGACAAAAATTCTAGAACAACCTGGGGAACTAGACCGTGACCTTTCAACCTGTAATCATTCGCTTTACCAGTGACAGAGCTCCATATGAACTCTAATTTCAGTAATTTTATTTTCGTTCATTTCGCGTAAACAATATGACTGTCGACGCTCCTAGTAACGTACATTTTACCAGTGTACCTCATCCTGATAACTTACATAACGCCTCTGTAGCAGCATGTGCCACTAAAGTTGACCGAGCGAGGTGGCGCAGTGGTAGCACACTGGACTCGCATTCGGGAGGACGACGGTTCAATCCCGTCTCCAGCCATCCTGATTTAGGTTTTCCGTGATTTCCCTAAATCGTTTCAGGCAAATGCCGGGATGGTTCCTTTGAAAGGGCACGGCCGATTTCCTTCCCAATCCTTCCCTAACCCGAGCTTGCGCTCCGTCTCTAATGACCTCGTAGTCGACGGGACGTTAAACACTAACCACCACCACCACCACTAAAGTTGGATGAGCATTTCTGGACGTTTTCACGCTTACTCGAGGAATCAGTGCCATTAAACTCTACTTTTCCTTGGATCTTTTCTATTTCCTCTCCAAGTCCTAACTGTTTAAGGGTCACAGGTTGAGGAGCAATAATCAATCATCTGCCGAACGAAGGTTTTGTAATCTGATACCTACGCGGGTGGACTAAACTTCCAGAGCATTCTTCCAGTGGTTCTCTGTTGGCATGTACCCAAGCTACTACTACTTCTATGTGGTCGTTTCATAATATGGATGTATTTACAGAGGTTGTTCGACAATCGTGCACTCAAACTACTATCGGTCTTCCCACTAATTTATGCACAATACGTTACCGTTGTTTAAGTGGGTTATCTATCATTCATGCAGCTACTTGAGAAACGCCTACAGCTACAAAAATATATTTTATATCTGAATAGTCAAATATTATCATCAGATGAATTTTCATGTGGAACAGTGAATCCACAATGCCAAGCTCATTTTTGGTTATGACAAACAGCATTTATAGATGTCCGTGGCTATCACCTGGAAAGTGGTTTCCTTGCTGAATTCTCTTTCTGAGGGAGCAGGGTTCATTGCCTGGTAAGGACATCTAGATTTAGATGTTCTCTCATTTCTTTGGACCAGTTCACGAAAACGTCAGAGGCCACATAATATTTTTCTGCCGTTTCTTCAAGGGGTATTACAAGATTACGAAGTTCACGTGGTTCACACACTATTCATTCTGACAATCTTCAGTAGTGAGTTTATCACTTATTTCCTGCATACTGGCAGAATCGCTAATGCGTAGGCTCGTCAATTCATGGTCTTACATCACACTCCTGTGTTCCGCAGTATTGTCTCAATGTCGCAAAAACGGCAGTTCAACATTCTAACACGCATATGTGCAAGAAGTTGGTCAAGGGAGATCAGGGGGCGCGTAGAGCGGGTGACAGAGTAATATGTAAAGTCACTGACTTCGAAATACCCCATTAGAGTAATTGCAGAGTATTAACACAACATATCAGGTTGTGCGCTGCTTATGCCCCTTTATCATCATTGACGAAGTCATAGCGTATACGTGGTCTTACTTCTAACGCTCGAGAACACCACAATCGTCCATAATGCAGTTAGTTCAATGAGTAAGAGTAAAATATTTTAAACGTGGAACGACAGAAATTATGTGGTTATCAAGTTGCAAGCAATACGAACATTTAAAAAAACCATCATTACTGGGAGGGCAAGAAAGGATAGGTTGGAGAGGTGAGAAAAAGCGTTGTGACCGGAAAAGGTAATAATACTTTTAAATACCAAGAAAGGTAGAATGCAAACTGGATATAAAAACAAACATTGGTGTTACTGAGAAGAGAAACTCCCCATAGCACCCCCTCAGATTTCCTGGTAAGATGGCCTACTGGACAACCCGTCAAAAACTGAACATAGATCAAGCACGAAAACAGGAAGAAAGTTTACTGAACTGTGTGTAAAAAAAAAAAAAAAAGGAAATAGTGAACGGTCCAACCTAACAAGTGCAATATAGGGCGAAATTGAATATCTGAGTGTTGTGGTCAAGTTGTCACTGTGTTAGTCTGTCAAGTAAATGAGCCTCGTTCAGAACTCCCTGCCGCCAGTTATTTTTATTTTCTTCGGACCATTATGAACTGTCCTTCGGGTCATTGAAACGTTTGTCTTTTTTCTGTAATCTTCGCAGTTGTCACAGTACAAATTGCTTATACAATATGAGTTATGTGGTAAGAATGCGTTACCATTGCAAGTAAACGTGATGAATAGTGAAGGCAGGAGAGGTACCACACAGACGTGTCACAGAAATGAAAACAACAAGTAAACGGGTGTGAACTATGTTACAACAAAGGAATTCAAGAGTCAAAGCCTCCAAAACGGAACGCAACTTAAAAACGTTACAACCGTATGTTTTAACAGAGCACATAGAAACTGTTTCGTTTTGAAACTGTTTCGATCATTTGTTGCAGCTTATTTGACAAACTATTTTGTTTTCATCAGCTCCATGGGAGTGATCACATTCAAATTAATTCGAACCCCTAAATCGGGCTAGGAGGCATATCCCAATCACTCACCAAGCCTACAAGGTTAGGTGCGTCGGTAAGAAATTCCTATCATACGACACACGTACTGTCACTAATGCCGTGTATGACACAACAGACGTGTTTTCCGGTGGAGGATTCAGTTGACCTGTCATCAAACGTCTGCGGTTCCCATTGGAGATTGGTTCAAATGGCTCTGAGCACTATGGGACTCAACTGCTGTGGTCATAAGTCCCCTAGAACTTAGAACTACTTAAACCTAACTAACCTAAGGACAGCACACAACACCCAGCCATCACGAGGCAGAGAAAATCCCTGACCCCGCCGGGAATCGAACCCGGGAACCCGGGCGTGGGAAGCGAGAACGCTACCGCACGACCACGAGATGCGGGCCCCATTGGAGAGCCAATGCCATTCGGTTGCTAATAGAGTAGTTTTGTTGAATCAACTGCCATTATAAGACGTTACACCACGACACAGACATAAATCTGAATACAGTGAACAGTGGAAAAAAGTGAGGTTTGAACACGACTCGCTCACATGGCACACTAACACCATGATCATTTACCACTTAACCACGACACCGTTGCCACTTCTAGCTGCCCTATATTGTACTTATTGTCCTTGAACCGTTAAGTGTTTCTATTTTGCTTTTCTTACAGTTCAGTGCACCTTCCTGTTTTCACATTTGATCTGTGCTCAATTTCTGACGAGCTGTCCAGTGGGCCCTCTTACCACAAAAACTGTGAGAAGGAAGTCAATGAGCAAGCACTATGCAAGATAGAATTATATGTGTATCCAGAAGGATCCGTTGGCTCCATCGTGACGTTTGCTATGTTCTGATATAATACACTAAGGTGACAAAAATAATGGGACACCTTCTAACATCGTGTGCGATCTCCATTTGCCCGGCGTATTCCAGCAAGTCCATGTGGCGTGGACTCAACAAGTCGATGGAAGCTTCCTGCAGAAATAATGAGCCATGCTGTCGCTGTACCCTTCCAAAATTGCGAAAGTGTTGTCGGCACAGAATTTTGTGCACGAACTGACCTCTCGATTAAGTCCCATAAATATTCGATGAGATTCATGCCTGCGAATTGTCCCGTATGTTCTGAAAGGCGCACTTTCATCCATAAAAATTTTGTCATTGTTTGATAACAGGAAGTTAATGAATGGCTGCAAATAGTCTCCAAGTAGCCGAACATAAACATTTCCAGTCAATGACCCATTCCATTTCATGTAAACAGAGCCCACACCATTAAGGAGTCACGTCCAGTTTGCACAGTGCTGTGTTGACAACTTGAGTCTATGGCTTCACGGGCTCTGCGCCATACTCGAACCTACCATCAGGTCTTACCAACCTGAACTGTGGCTCATCTGACCAGGCCACGGTTTTTCAGTCGATGTAGCACGAGCCCGGGAGAGGCGCTGCAGGCGATGTCGTGCTGTTAACAAAGGCACTCGAGTCTGTCGTCTGCTGTCATAGCCCATTAACACAATATTTCGCCGGACTATCCAAATTGATACGTTCGGCGCATGTCCCACATTGATTTCTGAGGTCATTTCACGCAGTGTTGCTTGTCTCTTTGCCGGCCGTAGTGGCCGAGAGGTTCTAGGCGCTTCAGTCTGGAACCGCGCGACCGTTACGGTCGCAGGTTCGAATGCTGCCTCGGGCATGGATGTGTGTGAAGTCCTTAGGTTAGTTAAACCTTGAGTAGTTCTAAGTTCGATGGGACTGATGCCCTCAGATGTTAAGTCCCATAGTGCTCAGTGCCATTTGAACCATTTTGCTTGTCTCTTTGCACTGAAAAGTCGATGCAAACGCCGCTGCTCTCGGCAGTTAAGTGAAGGCCGTCGGCCACTGCGTTGTCTGTGGTGAGACGTAACGCCTGAAATTTGATATTCTTGGCACACTCTTGACCCCGTGACTTCGGAATATCGAATTCGCTAACTATTTCCGAAATGGAATGTCCCATGCATCTGGCTCCAACCACCATTCCGTGTTCAAAGTCTGTTAACTGCCGTCGTGCGGCCATAATGACGTCGGAAACCCTTTCACAAGAGTCACACGAGCACTGCCCTTTAATACCTTGTGTATGCGATACTATCATCATCTGTGTGTGGGCACATCGTTATCCCATGACTTTTGTCACGTCAGTGCGCATATGACATTTTCACTAAGTAGTAATTTTGTCCGTTATGCTACTGTGATATAGTTGCCGACAAAAAAAAAAATAAAACAGCTTTGTTGCAACGAAGTTTGGTAATACATTCTCAAGCGCGAGACATTAATGCGAGTCGAGGCTGTCTTTACAATAAGTTCATCATGCCAAGGACGCCACACGACTGCGAATTATATTTCCTCGAACGCTAGTTCACTCCCTTGGTGCAGGTTCCTTTGTTGTTATCGCAGCAGTTAACTTACGTAGGTACTAGCAGCATTTTAACGGCTGGACATTAACTCAAGGTTTTTAAAGCCACCACACGACTCTCAACGTGAGGCACGTGTTGCCTTTATGGCTCTACAGTTCCAGGATGAGCGCTCTTATGAAACCGCTCGTACTACATGCCCGCAAGCGACGCGCTAGGTGTAACCTCAAGGGGATCGAAAAAATAGTCACAAAAACGAAATATAAGTTGACAATACGTCCGGGAACGGCTGAGCTGAAGACGAGAAATGCCATTTTTATATGCAGTTGTAAGTACTTATGACGCAAATTCGTTCAAGCGAAAGTTGTTAATGCTTTAGCCCTTTGACTACCAAAGGGACGTATGTATCCCACAACAGACTATATGAGAACCAATTGGATTTTGTTGCTTGTTTGCTATGTATCAGTGTCCGACTGGTAAAAGAAAGTCTACTAATGGTTAATACAATTACTGAAATTACAGACTGCATCTGTAGGTTATGCTGTCGTCAAGTTCCGTCGTTAATCCTCGTCACCGTGTTGTCACATCAAATTAGTTCGCACTAGCAGATAGGCAACCCAACTGCCACATTCGCAAAGCGGGCTGCCTTGACGCCTTCCCGGGCGCATCGCACTAACGATAGCATCAACGAATTGGCGCTTGCCACTTCACAAACGAAGCTCATATTGAGCACCTGCAGTCTGAGTAATACACTTGGCGAGATTCTCTGTCCACTGATATGTGTCTGTTCTCAGTATGTCTTGTAGTTTTTTTGAAGTCGTCTTCTGAAACCCAGGAGGTACTTATGAATAACCCTGTATGCCCTAATCCCCCCCCCCCTTCCGACCATCTTGGAAAAAAATGGCGGAATATTTACTTTTGGTACTATTATTTCTGATTAATTAGAATAACCACACATTAACGTTTTTCGAAATAAAACTGGTAGTCGGAGGATTAAGGCGAAATACTGGTAAGGAACTTCCGATACATTATTTGTGACGAAAAATAAAATAAACGTTGCTATTATGATTTTTTGAGGTTCTTCTCTATATGACAAAAAATACACTTCACGGTTTCCAGCCGAGTTCACGATCCATCACAAGAATTTCACAGCTATTCTAGTAATGCGAGCGGTCAGCTTCGAAGAACTCTACTTCTGGACTCCACACAGTAACTCATTTCCCCAGTGATCGATTTCTGATGCTAAATTAATTAATCTGCCACCAACTATCAGAACAAGCAGAGCTGGATAACACCTGGGAAGAGGAGACATTACTGTACTCTGCTATCACTATGCATATTAAAGGCTGGGCGTGGCAGGCAACAGGTACAAACAGCCGTGGGTTTCAAACACCAAACACAAAGAATTCCAGATTTTCAAGGTTTTCCAGACAAAATACCAGTATGTAATAAATCCAGGTCACTACAGCCAGCCACACTCAACATATATAGTAAGCGGCAAGTAGAGCACAAGAGACGTGGTTGGGAAGACTTATCGAGAAAGACCAAAATTGGCCAGTGTTAAAAAGAGTCTAATCAATGTGTGACAAATAATAGGAAACTAGACATCCCGCAGTTTGCGGTTGAAGTCAATATCCTTATTATTTGATACACAGAGATAATACTGAGTGCAAATAAATGATTCCTACGTAGTAATTCGATCAACTATGATCTGTCGACACTCCGCAGAAACTAATACATACAATGACTAAACACAAAATTTTAAGTATCACCTCAAAAACTGCAGTTACGTAATTACTCTTACGTCTATTTGCAAATGTATGTCTGCAGTTCTGGTACACACTGAAATCTTTGCGCCGCAGCACGCCGTTACAGGAGCCAAAACAACAACATGGTGCGGCCCAGTGAGAAAATGACAATCGTGCGATAAATATTCCTGTATTTTTAGGGAAACAATTCTGCATCACTTCACGCTGAGCTAGTGGAAGTTTTAGGTAAAAAGTGATAAATTCTCCCTCCATGAAGAACCGAGAGTAGCTAGAGAAATGGGCGCCGTGATCCTCGAAAACCGGAGTCATTACAATCGAGTTGATAATGGACACAAGTCATCGATAAGCTTTCTGCATGTTACTCACTTTGAACATGACAAAGATCGTCGCCCCATGGATTTCGCGGCCACTCACACCCATTTAAAAAGCGGGCAGAGCCGACGCAGCAGCACAAATGTTACAGCTATGACAGACCAATCCATGTGATTAGCAGCTTAACCACCATGAACGAGTGCTGGGTCTATCACTATGACCTCCGAGAAAAATGGAACGACGTAAGGAGTGGAAATCGATGCATTCACGACAACCGAAAAGGCCGAAAATCGAAAAGTTATCCGGCAAAGTGACGTCGAGTGCTTATTGGTAATGCGATGGCGTAGGACTAACAGAGCATACTTGTAAGGAGCCATGCCTCAAGGGAACACTTTCATTAGTGGCGTGACAAGGTTACTGCGGCCTGTCTAGACGCAGCGCCGTGAGGAGCTTGGATGGGTTGCTGTTTGCTCCACGACAATATCCTGAGGAAAATTTGCTTACAGCAATCAAATATGTTGTTTCTTTAGGCTACTTAACTGATTTTTCCTCACCCCGTATAATCCCAACACGGCATCGAATGACTGCCTCCTCTTTTCTTGCATAAAAAAACCACTGTGTGGCAAGCGTTTCCAGAATAACTTTGACATGATTTTCGAGGTGGAACGTTTCAAAAATGCATAGGTTTAAACTTAGGTCTCCGGCAGATCACTCATCATTGGGGAAAATGTGTCGTACTCAAGGATGAATATGTCACACACAGTCATCGAGATTCGTGGTTGTAGCCTTGATTTTTCCGATATGATAATTAAAAATCTATCACTACCCCTCTTATATGAAATCAGCGGCAGATCAGTTTCATACTGTTGAAGTTGGATAACCAGTAGCGATAATGGTAATCGAAAAGTAAACTGATGTGATGAAAATTACGGAACAGCAGTAGGCACATACAGAGATTGCAGTAATATCGCGTACACACGTTATAAAGGGGCAGCGCTTTGGCGGAGATGTCAATTTGTACTCAGGTGATTCATGTGAAAACGTTTCTGGCTTGACTATGGCCACACAATCTCGGGAATTAACAAGACTTTGAATGGGGAATGATAGCTGGAGTTAGACGCATGGAACATTCTATTTCGGAAATCGTTAGCGAATTCAATATTCCGAGATCCACAATGTCAATAATGTGCCGAGAACGCAAACTTTTAGACGTTATCTCTCACCATGGACAACGCAGTGGCCGATGGCCATCACTTAACGACCGAGAGTAGCGGCTTTTACAAATAGTTGTCAGTGCTAGGAGACAATTTACACTGCGTGAAATAACCGCAGAAATCAATGAGGGAAGTACTACGAACGTATTCGTTAGCACAGTCCGGCGAAATCTGGCGTTAATTTGCTATGGCAGAAGATGGTCGACGCGAGTGCCTTTGCTAGCACCACGACATTTCCTGCAGCGCCTCTCCTGGACTCGTGCCCATATTGGTTGGATCCTAGGCGACTGGAGAACGTGGCTTAGCCAGATGAGTCCCGATTTCAGATGGTAAGAGCTGATGGTAGGGTTTGAGTGTGGCGCAGAGCCCACGAAGCCGTGCACCCAGGTTTTCAACAAGGCACCGTACAATGACGGTGGTGGCTCCATAATGGCGTGGGTCCAACTGCACCGACCATTGACTGGAAATGGTTATGTTCGGCTACTTGGAGACCGTTCGCAGCCACTCGTGTACTTCATGCTACCAAACAACGATGGAATTTTCACCGGGCTAGAATTGTTCGCCGTTGGTTTGAAGAACATTCTGGACAGTTCGGGCGAATGATTTGGCCACCCAGATAGCCCGACATGCAACCCAATGAACATTTATGGAACATAACCGGAGGTCAGTTCGTGCACAAAATCTTGCACCGACAACACTTTCGGTGACTTCCATCAACTTGCTGAGTCCATGATGCTACGCCGAGTTGCACGCCGGGAAAAGGAGGTCCGACACTATACTAGGAGGAATCCCATGACTTCTGTCATGGCACTGTACATCACCGAAACGTCATCAAGGTTTTCTTAAGAAGTGACGGAAAATTCTACTCACTTCTTCGTCTACCGAATCCACAACGGAAGCCAGCATATTTTTCGTAATACTGCCCTGTGTCCTCCCGATGCTGCGTGTACTTGCGGCGCGGCCGCAACCAGGTGAAACACGAAACAAGACTGGCGTACGTGACACGACACAAAGGTAGCAGGCAGGCAGGGAAGCAGGCAGAGCCGTGGCAGATATGAGGGAACGGCGTGAGATTTTTTGCGAGGCCGGCGCGGCTGCGGCAGCGGGCGCAGACAGCTGCGGGCCCCGCGCCACCAGGTGCTCCCCAGCTGCCGCCACCGCCTGCCGCCTCCGGCGTCCTGGCCTGGCAGGTAGGGCCGGACACAATGCCTCCTCCTGGCCTGGGCCTCAGCCTCGGTAACCACCACTGAAGCGCATTGTGTCCTCCCGTTGCCGCTGTCCCGGCCGGCTCCCATTACGCTTCCGTCTGCCCTCAGCTATCTCCGCATGCCAGTTCCATCACAGCGTACTCACTGTCCGACGTCCATCTGCTGTGTGTAAATGCCGACTATTCACATATTGGTTATCACTTGTACAGCTTCGAGTGCTCAATGCATGGCATGCCACGGAGGGCACAGCTTCACCACACTAAATTATAAGCGCATAATGATCTTGAGGTTCTGTCCGTGTTTACTTACAAGTAGATTTGTTTTTGGAGAGAATCAGCATTGAGCGACTGGGAATGTTATGTTTATGCCTAACATTAACTAATTCTATATGGAAGACACTTGCATGCATTTTCCCCGCACAGTTCACAACAAAGCGATAAACAAAACATTCTTATTTTATTATTAGCAGATCATAAAGCTCCCACCACCGAAGTTCCTACTCATCCCAATGTATTATTCTGTACGGAGATCGTGCCAGTAATACTGAAAACAACCTGGCCCATCCAAATTAAACGTCTTCTCATCACTGAAAATTACCTCGTTCATTACACGGTCCACGACATATGTTCTTTCGCAAACTTAAGTCGAGCATTCTTATCCGCATTGTGGCTTACGAAGCCGTTTCTTGAATCCCAGATTCGTGTCTTGAGCCAGGAAGTGACTGACAAGCCGCGATTTGAGAGGAACAAAAGCCATCGACTTCTGCATTACGGAGAATCAAATGCATATCTGATGCTGATAATTTTAGTGTGCAACCATATTTGTCATACTGTGCACCAAATCTTATAAAATTCTCAATAACACAACTGGGACGCCATAATTTCTTAGCAATCTGGCTATCAGGCACGCCCATTTCTTTGTACGGCTTAATTATAGTTTGTTCTTCACGCGATATAGGCTTTCTACGCGACATTCGGACAATAACGCCGGAACTGTTGACAATCGCCACTGTGCACGTCATCTAGCGAACCGGCCTTTGTACGAACTTCCACCCCTTCCTCCTCGAAAGAGCGCCTTTTTTCAATTTTGAAGAACTCGGCCAAATTCTAATGGTGAAATGAGAATGTACATATTTTGTTTTGCTCTGTTGTGAACTGTACGGGAAAATGCGCAGAATGCTAAATACATAAATAAACATGTTTTTCCATAAGCAACCACGTGTTTTTACACTATAGCATTCAACGGGAACGTAATCAGGTACAAGACATTTCCTCCATCGAGCTATTTTTCAATCCAATCCATACCTATATCTACAGGTGAGGGAGCCCAACCTGGGATTGGGAATGGACGGGAAAGCAAATTGGCTATTTCCTTTCCAATGAATCATCCCGCATCGCCCATATCTACAGCAGAGGGAACACTAGCTGGTTTGGGGATCGATGGAGAAGGAAATCTGATATTTCCTTTCAACTGAACAACCCCACATCGCCTGAAAGTGATTAAACCCTCCCGTCTTTCCGAATAAGAGTCCAGTGTATTACCACTGCGCCACCTTGCTTAGTGCTACAAGAGAAATTTTATTTTATACAGCTGATGAAATATATCAAAACGACATGGACTGCACAGAGCAGTCTAGATGGAGTGAATGGATATTGGCTAGTGGCTTTTCTGAAGGGCGGTTTCGGTGGCGCTTGGCAACGGTGTAAGGTGTCGACTGTGGAGATGCTGAGAGGCGGCGCGCTCGCGCTGTTGGCTTGCAGCAGCCATTCTCAGACGCCTGCCGAGCTGCGCCCAAGGGTGGGCAATCGATATCAAGGGATACAGGAGCGCCCACCCCCACTTTTCCCTCATTCTCTCTCCCTGCGCGCGCTTCTCTGCTTCCTCCTTGGCCTTGAGATGGAAACCGAGAGGCCGCTGTGGGCATTGATCGTCGCCGCCGCCGTTGTAGCCAAAGCTGTGTGAACTTCCGCAACACGACGCAGGCGGTGTTGTCCTTACGAGCCGTTTCGAAAGTGACTGCGTGCGAGCCCACAGAATTAGAGACTACCACACCAACAATACAGCCTAACGTAACCCGGAGAATGTAGTTTGAGAATGTTAAAACTGCCAAGGGTCCGCTCACGTCCTTAATTGTACATGACTGGCGTCTTTGCATTTCAACCGTGTAGCCTATACCCAACGTTATTCAATCTGTAAATTGATTAAGCGATGAAAGAAATGAAGGAGAGATTCGGAAAGGAATTTTATCTGAGGTGACACGTCGTAGGATTGTGATATGCAGATATACAGACGATGGTAGTACCGCGTACACAACCGAACTGGCTGAGCTGTCATTTGTATATAGCTGATTCATGTGAAAAGGTTCCCGACGTGATTATGGGCGTACGACGGGAATTAACACTGAACGCGGATTGTTTATTGGAGCTAGGCGCATGGGATTCAAATATTCCGAGATCCACAGTGTCAAGACTGTGCATAGAATACCAAATTTCAGGCATTATCTCTCAGAGCTTCACTTGACGACCAAGAGCAGCGAAGTTTGCTTAGTGTTTGTCAGTGCTAACAAACAAGCAACACTGCGTGAATAATCGCAGAAATCAATGTGAGAAATTCGACGAACGTGTCAGTTAGAAAAGTGCGGCGAAATGTGGCGTTTATGTGCTATGGCAGTAGATGACCGATGCGAGTGCCTTTGTTAACAGCGCGACATCGCCTTTAGCGCTCCAGACAATATCGGTTGGACCCTTGACGACTGGAAAACCGCAGCCTGATCAGATGAGTTTTGACTTCAGTTGATAAGGGGTGATGCTATGGCTCGAGTGTGGCGCAAACCCCGCCATGGACTCAAGTCGTCAACAAGACACAGTGCAAGTGTTTTTTTTTTTTTTTTTTTTTTTTTAAATCGTTGTGTACATCCCATGACATCCGTTCAAGTTCGTTTGTTGATCCTTCCACTCAGTTTTTTTTTTTATTACAGAGGCCAACCGGCCCTCTGACCGAAGTTGGTGGTGGCTTCATACTGGCGTTGGCTGTGTTTACATGGAATAAACTGTGTCATCGGTTCTGTTCGTCTAATTGGAGACGATATGCAGCCTCATGGACTTCATGTTCCCAGACAACGACTTTGGATGACAATGCGCCGTGTCACCGGGCTAAAATTATTCTAAATTGGTTCGAAGAAGTTTCTGGACAATTTTAGCGAATGATTTGGCCAGCCAGATAGGACAATATGAATCGTACCGAACGTTTATGGGACATAATCGGTATGTCAGTTTGTGCACGAAGTCCGGCACCGGCAACACTTTTGCAATTATGGACGGTTATAGAGTCAGCAAGGCTCAGAATTTCTGCCGGGGGTTTCGAAAGACCTGATGAGTTAGTATCACGAAGAGTTGCTGCACTATGCAGGACAAAAGGAGATCCGACACGATATTATGACTTCTGTCATCTCGGTGTATGGTTCAGGGAGAACAAATAAAAACTTTGAGGTGCGCTGAGGGCACAGAGGCGGCAAAGACAATATAAAACACTCAAATTAAACCAAGTGAGGCTGATGGAATCATATTACGAAATGGGACACTAAAAACAGATCAGTTTTGCAATTTGGGCAGCAACTGCCAAACTAGAGAACATTAAAATGCAGATTGGCAATATCTGGAAAAGTATTTGTAAGAAACAGAGAAATTTATTAACAAGGGGAGAGTATGTTAGGAATTCTTTGTTGAAGATAGGCTTGTACGGAAGTGAAACGCTAGTCATGAAAATTTCATAGGAGAGAATAGGGAGCTTTTAAAATGTGATGCTACAGAAGAATGTTGAAGATGACAGGGTAGGTTGAGGTGGTTGTTGCTGTGATCTTGAGTCCGAAGAATGGTTTGATGCAGTTCTCCATGCGACTCTATCCTGTGCAAGGCACATCATCTCAGAATAACTACTGCAACCTACATCCATTTGAATCTACTTATTCACCTACTGGTCTCCATCTACGTTTTTTGAAATTTAGCATATGGAGCTGCTGTAACTCGGTCTGAAGACCACAACAACATCAACAACAAAAATTGGCTGGAAATCATGCTGAGGTCCTATCTGATGATGCTAACCTGAACCATGTAACACTATCAAGGAGCAAACGTTAGGAAAATAAGTTTGGAGCAGGAACCCGAATTCAAGAAAGTAAAGCACGTTTTGTTTCACTGCTTTTCTGTATCATTTCGACTTACATAAGTACAGTATATTATCTAAACGTTAATATACATTTAGGATCGCTAGCAATGTAGCCAGTTTATGGTGATATTGTAACCTGGTTATAGTGGATTAACATATGTTTAAGGTGACAGTATGTTCATGAGTCTTATTGTTCCTTTGTCTTTATACGATGTCTTAAGATTCACGCATCATTTGGTGAAGTCTTTATATGTGTTTAGAAAACAAAAAATTAATCCTTACTCAGATTTTTTTTATGAAGCGATAAAATTCTTACAGATGCCCAAAAGATTGTGTAACATTTGATGGGTTTTATGAATGACTAGTGATGGTGTAATTAAGGCTTAATACTTGAACAGAAATTATACGGAAACTGCGATTTGTGTCTGTCTAAATGTACAATAGGAGCTAATGTCTAAAATTAGTTAGGAATATCTATCACGTTTTTTCCCTGCAATTTGATATAGAGCTACAAGCAATTGGTAATGCTTTGATACTTAAACATTGGTTTTATAAATAAATTCCACTAATGTCCAATGGAGAGTGCGTGGATGGTGGAGCCACAAGCCATTTCGATAAATTACAAAGACACTGTCGCGAGAATTAGAGAAGCGATGATCTTAAAGTCACTTATTTACAACCAACCATCATTTTCATGTGTATTACATACGACGCATTTAGAACGGTATAGTCAGGGCATATCCACCACCAAAACGGGCATTTCACTGACAATAACGGCCCGTCTTGCTCAGGAAACAACAGCTTCCAACTAAGGAATTTACGAGAATTATTTGCAGGTGGAAAAAAAACTCTCGCAGAAGTGGCATCTATTTCGTCTCCTGGTAGGTGGTTTTTAAATAAGTTTTGAGGCTATCGGTGCACGTCTCTAAACCAATTTAGGTTACTACTGTTTCACTACTATCGAGCAGAATAATAAATCGGCAGCCGATTGAGTTTATTTATGTTATGGCCGTAGTGTTAGGTAGCGTACCTTAATAATTTCAGCGAGACATTTTAAATGTGATCGACAATAACTCTCCTTTATTAGCGCAGCATTAGCTTTCAAAATAACAAATCAAGGAATGTAAAATGCATCTTTCATGTTTCTGGTACGTTTAAGTGCATATTGAGATAATATACTGTATTAGGCTATTGTGTATCAGAAGTTGGGTACGGTTGAAATTTTTTGTTTTATATCAAATATTTAACAGAACATTTTCGCGATATTGCTCATTTTCTTCCAGATTTAACCGATTTCATTATACAGATAGGTACGGTACGTACAGCGTGAGCACAAAGTCTTGTCCCGATTATAAAAATTTATAACAGAATAGCCGTTTGACATAATATGTTACATTTGACGTCGTTACACAGGTTAGTGTTATTAGTCGTTGTGACCAATAGATGGCGCCAGTGCTCCACAACACCAACGCGATCTGTTAGGTCACGACAGTTGCTGGCGAAATGGCGTCGGAGAGGAGAAAGCGCAGTGTGTGCTTTGGTTTCTCGAAACGTAATCTCCCATCAGTGTTCAGCGTAAATTTCAGGCTTCTTATGGATGGAGCCCTCCTGACGTTAAATCAATAAAGCAATGGTATGCGAAGTTTAACGAAGCAGGCAGCGTTGAAGATCGTCCTGGAAGTGGCAGGCCTCGTGTGAGTGATTCAACTGCTGACCGTGTTCGGCAATCGTTTCAACGGAGTCCGTCTAAATCAACTCGTCAAGCATCACGTGAACTTCGAATACCGCAAGCCGGTGTGGTGAAGATTCTTCATGAAAGGCTGAGGTTACATGCTTACAAAGTACAAATCGTGCAGGCCTTGCAACCGAATGATTTGCTGACACATGCTGGATTTGCAACTCAGATTCTCAACAGGATTGATGGCGCTAACGATTACTTAATTCGCATATGCTTTACCGATGAATCCACCTTTCATGTCAGTGGAACGGTAAATAGGCATAATGTCCGTATATGGGGTTCAGAGTCTCCACATGCTACTGTACTGTTACGGCGAGACAGCGAAAAGTAAATGTTTGGTGCGGCCTCATGAATAACAAGGTTTTTGGACAGTTTTTCTTCGCGGAAAAATCCATTACCGTTAACATTTACTTAGACGTTTTGCAACAGCTCATTGCCCCACAGTTAAAAGAATATCAACCATGCATAATTTTCCAGAAAGATGGAGGATGGAGCACCCCTCCCCCCCCCCCCACCCCAATGGGCTTTGATAGTGCGTCATTTCCTGGATGAAACATTTCCGGATCGGTGGATTGGATGGAACGGTCCAACACCCTGGCCACCCCGCTCTCCAGACATTACGCCCCTTGACTTTTTTTTTCTGGGGCTATATCAAGGACAGAGTCTTCGTCACACCAGTTGCTGACGTCGACGAACTGAAGGCTAGGATACAAGCTGCTGTGGGTACTGTGACAGAACACATGTTACGAAACACCTACGGGAACTGGAATACCGTCTCGACATTCTTCGAGCTACCAAGGGAGCACACGTTGAAGTTTATTAAGTAAGAGGTCTTAAAAAAAACTAGTGACACTAACCTATGTAACGGCATCAAATGTAAATTATTACGTCAAACGATTATTCTGTAATAAGTTGTTATAATTAGGGCAAGACTTTGTGCTCACCCTGTATTTTGCGTGTTGGTGTTACATAAAAACCTGGGCTCTGGTCATTAAGTAAGACTTTTAACACTCAGCGTTAGACATCATTCGCATTTCTTTATACATCCATTAAGTTTAATCATCAAAACATCACCAATGGCGTTGTATACTTTCATGATGTTTTCTTATGCGGTTGCGGCGTCGGGGCGTAAATGTATATCGATTATCTTCGACAGAAGTACCACCACTTTAAATTTAGCTGTCAGTTTCTATGAAGGCACCGGTTTATCCACTCTAACGAAACACACAACACGACTAGTTTAGAAAGCTATTTAAGCAAAACGACTCGTTAGATCAGTTTGACGCTTTGCTTCTGTTACTGTCCAACGTTTGTCAATATAACAGAAAATTTCACTGTTATCAATGCCGGCACAACTGGAACTTCGCGCCATGCTCCCACAGAGCTGGTCGATATAGACTGGCATTCCTACAGAGTTTAGAAAACAGAAAAAAGTGATCATAGCCATTGTTGTTAGTCAAGTAAAAGAATACGCACAAAAATCATGCTTTATCCCGCGACCTGAAACTATTTCTGCTGCAAGTATCTGAAGTCAAATACAACTAAAGCAATGTCTATTATAAAATCATATAAAGAGCTTTTGGTAATACAGTGGATGATTGCTCTTCAAGATCTCATGCTGGCTCTGTCATTCATCTCTCTTTCAAAACAGTCTTCCTTTGTAGTTATGAAATGAAACGTTTGAGGTGAAGAGTAACGGAGCCGAATTTGTAGCAACAGTTCGTGTCGGAGATGAAATCTCAGTGACGGAAAAGAAGAGCCAATCCAATGCAGGGAGCGTGTATGTTTAGCTACAGATCAATGACTTGGAAAGCAGGTAGGAGGATTTCCTGCGACGCGGAGAAATCATTTTCGCAGTACGCACATTAGTTGTACAATGACTGTAGGTTGCACGTAAGAAGCACTTTGGAAACTGGCGGTGTTTAGCAGGTGTTTGTAAGGTAAGAGGCAACAACGATAGACGCACTCTGGGGACTGACAGGGCTGCCGGCAACAGGTGGGCGAGTTGCCAGACGAGAGCAGCCGACGCTCTTCCAGCAGGTAGCGGGCGGTTTCCAGGAAGTCAGCTCGCCTACCTGTCTGCAACCAGCTAGCCAGACACCAACCAGACGGCTGCGCACTCCGGATTTAAAGGGGTAACGCACTTAGCGCATTTCATTTCCGTCTTCGGAGTCAGCCAGCGGCAGGTATGGAAAATATTAGACGTAAACTGAGGTTACAAATTGCCTACCTTAAAGACTGGAGTGTTAAAAACAGCTTGAGAGAGAAAGAAAGAAGGAAGGAAAGAGAAGAAAAAACTACTGAGCTCTTACGGTCTCTCATAGAAAGATTTCAAAGCAGCGTAAAAAAAAATTCAGTCCTTACATTTTGCAATTAGAACATCAGCTTATGAAGTATAATTCAAAACCATACTGCAGTAATTAATTAATAAATTCTTTCTCCAGCGCAGTGATATCAAGATTCTACGAATTGGAGCATCAACAATGATAAATGATAACTGTGATATACAGGTAGCTCTCTCTCTCTCTCTCTCTCTCTCTCTCTCTCTCTCTCTCTCTCTCTGTGTGTGTGTGTGTGTGTGTGTGTGTGTGTGTGTGAGAGAGAGAGAGAGAGAGAGAAGAAGCAAGTCAGTTACAAAATTAAATGCATACCTACTTTATCAAGATGTAGTATTAGTTATTTACGAAATAGAAAATTAACCGCGTGCATATGTTCTTTTCACGGCTGACATGAACACTGGCAGGTTAGATTGCACACATACTAGGAATGCTTTGACTTGAAACAATTAGGCAAAGTTTCCAGTATAATATGAATCTATACATGGTTTTTTGGGAACGTGAAGTCCATGAATGGCTGTAAATGGTCTCCACGTAACCAAACATTTCTATTTCCAGACAATGATCGGTTCCGTTGGACCAGAGTACCCATCCTATTTCATGTAAATACAGCCCATACCATTATGGAGCCACCCCCATCTTGCACAGTGCCTTGTTGACAACCTGGGTCCATTGCTTCGTTAGGCCTGAGCCACACGCGAACCCTGCCATCAGCTCTTACCAAATGAAATCGAGACTCATCTGACCAGGTCACGTTTTCCAGTCCTCTAGGATCCAACCAATATGGTCATGAGCCCTGGAGAGACGCTGCTGGCGACGTCATGCTCTTATCAAGGGCACTCGTGTCGGTCGTCCGCTGCCATTGCCCATTAACGCCAGATTTCGCCGCACTGTCCTAAAGGATACGTTCGTCGCAAGTCCCACATTGATTTTTGCGGTTATTTCACGTAGTGCTGCTTGTCTTCTAGCACTGACAACACAACGCAAATGTCGCTGCACTTGATCTTGTAAATGAAGGTCGGCGACCATTGGGTTGTCCGAGGTGTGAAGTAATGCCTGAAATTTGGTATTCTCGGCACACTCTTGACACTGTAGATGTCGGAATATTGTATTCGCTGACGACTTCCGGAATGAAATGTCCCATGCGGCTAGATACAACGCCGTCCCGCGATCGATGTTTGTTAATTCCCGTCGTGCAGCCATAATCAAGTCGGAAACCTTTTCACACGAATTACCTACGGTACGAATGACAGTTCCGCCAATGCACTGCCCTTTTATAACTTGAGTAAGCGATCTATCGCCACTGTATAAGTTCATATCGCTGTCCCATCGATTTGTCTCCTCAGTGTACATTGTGGTCAGTGGCGGGCTATTTTCCAATTTTGACTACAGCAGTGTTATAATTATGAACGAGGCTCCGCGAATAAATACTGTCTGAAAACAGGGGCACGTTTTGTAAAAAGTGAAGTCAGTATCCCTCGATACTATCGACATGTCATTTTGGAATGGGCTTTCGATGTGTCATCTCCTCGGCTGACCGACTGTGGAGATTTAAAAGAAGTTCTCAGCTGCCATCCGGCAGCACGTTGCTACCGCTGGTACGCCAGTGTAATAAATTCGGCAGTGAACCTTGAACTCGGACAAGAGTGAGAGTTGCCTGACGAGGACTGGAGTCGGACCTGCGACCGACGTGACGTCAGGCAAGGTCGGCGGCGGTCCTTGCTGCTGGGATGCACTGCCCGCCCGGTTAAGATCACCGACGCGTAGCGCACAACGTCGCCCCAGTTCTGACGAGGCGGATAGCTGATGGACAGGGTTCGCGTAACAGTATTCATACTCTTATTGAATACCTCGAGGATTAATATCCACATACAAGTGCCGTTGTTCCCATCAGTTACACCTTCTCCGTAAAATACGCATTATATGAATACCTTCCACCATTTTGCATTGGACTTCCTTATAAATTGTAAGGTGTAATGGGAATACCACTACACACTGGTTTCGTTGTATCACTTTCCTTACACGCAAATTATCACTTTCACCGAAGAGAGAAAAGACGAATTCCTACAGACACATGAAGGAAACCACCAAACTGACTGACAAGATAAAATTGGGATATTTTTCGAGAAAGAGGGTGAGAGCCTTCTGAGCTGCTTTGGACATTAAGTTACGAGGGAATACTGAAAACAATTACATGTAAATTTCAAGTGTGTGTTTTTATCGATCTTGGAGCCTTTTTTTGTGAAGGCCAACGATCTGTATAGCTCTGTTAAGACGTCCTGCATTTTTACCGACGTCGTCGACATTATTGCCAGCCACTAGTTGCCAGGTTGTGCACAGTTTTGGCTACAACTGAAGGTGTTGCGTTCGTCTTGTTCATAAAAAAGAGCCTGGTCTTTCCATTTTTTCTGTACTGCATAATATACCATATATCTGATTAATACTTTCCAATTCTTCACTTGAGCATTTACATATCAGGTTAGTGGCTACTGTAATTACCAACCATTCAGTGTAACAAGGGCACACACAACTTGGCCATAATACATAATATTGCCATGGGACGCACAGATCACCTGTGAGCTTCTGCCGTTGCATCCCGGCAGCTTTGATTGTACCTCTCCGTCGCTGCTAAAACTGTCATCGTCATGAAAGTAGGACACAAGATATAGATTGTTTTCACCTTCTGTCAACACTGCCCTGTGAGAACGTACAGAGCAGGAACAGTTGCGTGTACGCAGTTGTCAAATGAAATTTCTAAGGCGGAGATATTCTGGCTAGGGGTACTGCTGCAATTATTCTGTAGCAGTAGCAGCATCCATGGTACAATCAAATTATAGTAAGGTCTACAGTATCATTTGGTGAAGGTCTGCTGTGATGAAGTCCATCGACAAGATGATTAAAAATGAGAGTACTGACCATTGGTGCCCAAAACCACGAATGGAATACTGTTGGATAGGCAACAGGACCAACACTCGCGGCACTTGGTGTTCCTACGCATTATTCTGACCCTGGTACGAAAAAAAGGCCAACAGGAAGACAGCTGCTACATATCTATGAGAATGTGAATGATGCAGGATGTGGCAACTGTGAAGAAATGAGAAAACACCGGAAAGTAGGAGAAATGCTACAGACCAATCTTCGAACTGATTGCTAGTTATGATCGTCTTATACTCTACAATTCATTCATCTGCCATAATTAGAGTTTTATAAACGGCAAAAGTACTTAACCGCAAGGGGACCAGTAAAATATGGTCGAAGTTACATCTTCTGTAGTCGCTTTCGTGCCCGAGGACGCAAATCAGATGGCACTCGGTCCAGATGGTCTTTGGTTCGAAATATGGCAATGAAGTAATTTTCATGAGCAGCATTTCGCGAGCTGTTGGAGAGACATACCGTTGCTCACCATGAGGCTTTGCGCCACTGAACTAGGTTATACAAGGACGTATAGCTATGCCTCACCCCCTTCCCCCTACCTTTGGAAACAGCGTGTTGACGACGGTGTTCTCCAGGAGAGCACCAATCTTTCTGCCAGCGGGACAACGGCACGATAGCCGGAAATCATGCAAATTAAACGGCGACTCCATCTGACGTGGCTGACAGTAACGGAAGGCAGCTCTCTACGAAGCCGTATAACAGCTTTTCATCAGGGATCCGAGACCTAAGGGACGCTCCGCGGCTCTGCGCGGCGTAATGGGTTTGCGTGATTGGCGTGCTAACACGGGCGAGCGGCGGGATCGATACAAAATTTACAGCAGAGCGGAGTCCCGGCAGCAGCGGCGGCGGCGGGATGCAGATACGATCGAACGACACGCTCGTATTCCGCAGTCCACATGTCCCGACTGCCGTGTTTCATCCCCACAGGTGGTGGCCGGAGCACATTAATCGCCGCCAGCAGGTTCTCATTATCCCGCCGCGTATGAATCCGTCCTACCGCCGCGCTAAAAACACGTGAACGAGTTATTTTAATCATACACCTGTAGCGTTTTCTCGCATACAGTACAAATAAAGCTGGCCTCACACATCAACTTACACGCTGTATAGGTTGAATTTATACAATATAATTTTTCTTTACGTTTTACCCAAACTTGTATTTTCGCCCATCGAGAGGACTTCTTTATTTAATGAAACATGTAAATACATTATAGACACTGTGTACAGAGTGAAGTGAAATTCAAGCACTCAGGCTTCGCAGCACGTCTCCTCACATGCTAGCGATAAAAAAATGTCTCTCACAAAATGTCGTCGGCGAGTACATCCAGCAGAAAAAGGACGTTAAAGAGTGGCAATCTGGCAACACTGTAACCATTTGTATTGTAACTACTTCTGTAGGCACACATTATTTGTGCTGTAAAGTTGGTGCAGTGGATAGAGTTTTGGGTTAGCATGCAGAAGGCCTAGAGTTCGATCCTGGGTTGGGACGTATTTTTTTTATTTGCTAATTTCATTCTGACATTTCAGACTGTAATATACACCGTTTCCTAGGTCACATGCATCCAAAATTTAGAACATTTTGTAACGCTGAACAAAAAAAAAAAAATATGTGGTCAGATAAATAAGAAATTGCCAGTTGAAACAAATGACCTGTCATAGTACAGAACAACTACAAAAACAATATCAATTCCGAGATGCTAAAGATGATAGCACAGTACAATAACACAACATCTACTTGTCATTTATACTACATGTAATACGAGCGCTCAGATGTCTCACATTAGCAACCAGTGACAATAACAATGTCCATATTAATGACCAAATGATATTCACAAAGAATACGCTCGCCTCAGAACAACAGATGCTGAAAGCGACCTCCTTGCACATCCAAACATTGCACAACCCGCCGGATCATACAGCTCTGGACCCTTCGCAGCAAAGCTGCATCCACAGTAACAAGAGCACCATGAACACGCGCTGCCGATACCTCAATATTCGTCGGCGGAGTAGCGTACACGTGCTCCTTGAGGTGTCCCCACAGGATGAAATCCAGGGGATTTAGGTCAGATGAACGTGGTGGCTATGCAACTGGACCTCCACATCAGAGCCATTTCCCTGGAAATATTCTGTTCAAATACTGACGCAAATTAATTCCAGTGCGGAGGTGCACCATCATGTTGGAACCATATCCTCTGTCGAACTTGTAGTGGAACATCGTCCAGCCCATCAGGCAGATAGTTTGAGAGGATGGCATGATACCTTTGTGCAGTAAACCGGTCATGAAGATATAGGGGCCCAAACACCTGTCGCCCAATATTCCGGCCCAGATATTGATACCAAAGTCAACTTCATATCCACGGTCACGGGTGACGTGGGGGTTAACCTCACACCAATAGTTGGCATTGTGCATATTGAAGACACCCTCACGGCTGAATGCTGCTTCATCCGACCATATTACGGTGTTCACGAAGTCATCATTGGCTTTTGTTATTGTTGTTGTTGTTGTTGGAACCATTCACAGAATTGCATCTGCTGATGGCGATCTGCAGGATGTAGGTATTGCGTGAAAGTATAATGATAGGGATGCAGCCCATGCTCGTGCAGCATGTTAATGACCGTGCGTTGCGAGACACTCAGCTGCCTTGATACAATACGTGCACTTCGCTGAGGTTCTTGGTGTATGACCTCCAGAATAGCTTCCTCAGTAGCTTGAGTACGGCGGGTCTGTGGACGACCTGTCACACGATGGTGGAAGGAGAGAACCTGACTTCCCAAGGGACATCTCCAGACGACAAAACACATTTTTATCTGGATGGCGTCGACGAGGATATCTAGCAGCACATTCTCGAGCGGCGACACCAGCCCGGTTATCAGATGCGCCAAAGACCAGAAGCATATCCACATATTCATCGCTTATGTATGCCATACGTCTGCCACACTGGTTTAAAGGTTTATAATGAGAAAATTCGATAGTGTGCGTATGTACATTGGAGTCTGTCACGGGAGCGTTACTCCCTCGCATCAAGTCCCTGTCTAGTGGAGAGCGTATAGAACATAAACACGCCCTCGGTCCCGCACGATGTTCTACCTAACGCGCATTACCCCTCTGAGATATTATTCTGTATAATTCATCCCGACACCGCTAATTGTGAAATGTTCGGTTTCGCATTACACTGTTTCCCTAACGGTAATAGACGTCTTGTTTTCACAATCCCATCGATACAACAACAACAATAATAATAATAATAATAATAATAATGCATTGAGATACGTACTAAACAGCATGCAGTTACCAGACTCAATGTTGAAAGGCATAATTAGTGGGACCATGGTGATAACACATACAAATAGTAACCGACTTTGGACATTATTCGCACTTAACGTTGCTAGTCCTATTGGTAACGTAAGGCCCTAACGAAATGTAATGGACCTGAACACGCAAGAATAATAGTTGCTACTGATCTATGGGACCATTGGAGGAGAGTACAAAGAAAACAGGTTTCGCGTCTAGTAGATGAAGAGGTGAGAATAAATTCAGGCCTACAATGTGGAAAACGCTTCTTTCAAAGCCGACCAATCTTCCATTTCTACGATTGTAGTTTGTAAGTGCAAATGTTTTTTAGAAGACCCGCTGCAATCGCTCTTGACGATTAAGATGCCAGATACCGTACTACTTGGACTACATTTACCAAATAAAAAACATATGCCTGAACCCAGGATCGAACCATCTACCTCCTGCATGCTAACCCAAAAAGCTATCCACTGCACCAACTGTACAGCACGACTAACAGGTGCAGACAAAGGTAGCTACCATACATGTGGTCAGAGTGTTGTCAGATTGCCACTCTGTAACGTCCTTTTTCTGCCGGATGTACTCGCCGGGCGAAATTCTGTGAGAGACATTTTTTTTGTGGCTGGTACGTGAGGAGCCGCGCTGCGAAGCCCGAGTGCGCGAATTTCGCTTCACCCGGTATATCTAAAAATAAATCAAAGCTAATGACCTTCCACGATAAAGATTTAACACTTTCGAAAACATTGCTTAAACGTCATACTATCGAACAACTACTTCACTTCATATAACTAGGATGCTGTAGCTTCACCCAAACTTGAACCCAAGCTGCAAATGGATGAGGTGAAACTTAGGCGAACAGACACCATGATGGCTTTGAAGTGGCATGACAAAATAGACGTACGTGTGTTGACAACATGACCTGCAGCGAAATCGTGTGTGAAAATGTACTCCCAAACTAGCACCAAAAAATTTAAACCGAAATGTGTGTTGGATTACAGCAAGTTTGTGAGTGCAGTGGACAAATACGAAACGCTACTTAGCTCAACGGAATGTATTCGCAAAACAAAGAAATGGTTAAAAAACACTCTTTTTTCACTCCTTAGGCATGTGCATGTTAAATTCACGCGTTATTTAAAAGCTGCATCCTGGAAATGATACTTCAGTCACCGAATTTCATCTCTGCCTCATTTGTGAGATTTTCGAGACATACCAGCAAGAAAGAAAAGCATCAGGGGGTTGTCGAAAAGAAGAGGAAGTTCCATTGCGGCATCGAGAAAGGCACTTCTCAAGCACCGTTGCATCGTCAGCAAAACAACACAAACATGTAAGGAGATGCATCATATGCAGCAAGAACAGAAAACGCAAGGAATCGCGTTACTGCTGTAAACAATGTGCTGTGGGACTGTATTTTGCTGGCCTCCAAATATCTTACAGAGGAAAAGCTTCCGAAATGCGTTTCTTTGTAATGTTACCTAGTTTTAGGAACTGTTGCAATACAGAATAATGAAAGTACAATTTATTTTATTAATTTATTGGTGAGAATAATTACAAAAATGCCTGTAACGATAACGACCCACTGCTGCTGGAACTACAGAGAACCAGCGCCATATCGAGTCCCAGTTCGGCGGGCACTGCAGTATGGAGGCACACGGCCGCACACATCGATGCGCGCTCTCAGCAATGAAAGGGATGGTTTACTTTGGAAACGTTCATTCCTTGACGTTCTATGGGCTAATATTTTAGAGCCGCGGTAGTCAACCTGGTCCCTACCGCCCACTAGCGGGCGTTCCAGCTATAATGGCGGGCGGCAGACGGTAGAAATTTTAAAAACATTTTCGTTAGGTTTTCATAAAATTTTGACACACTATTTCGTAAGTAATTATTATTCTAATTTTTAACTTGATGTAACTCTGCTTAATAAATAAAATTGCTGCCCTACTTTATCACTGTTACTGTGCAAACGGCGAGCGGTTATAAAATTTTACGACTAACAGATTACAAAAGTGGGTGCTAAGTAAAATAGGTTGACTACCGCTGTTTTAGAGCGTGTCTTTCAGAACATGAGTGGCGTTAATTCACTAACCTCTAGAATAATATGTTATATATAATGTATAATACGTTATTATTACAGGACGATGAGAGTGCATACACTCTCTCATTGGATATGTGTACACCATGCACTTTCAAGAAAGGAAGTGTTACATCAGTTCACTGAACACCAGAAGAGAAATCTTCTATAAGTGCAGAATACATCATTTTCTATCATTCAGAAAAAAATATCTGTCTGCTCCTTATATCACGAACAGCTTTCGTAAGAACTGGAAGTGATTAATAGCCAACTTGGGTATCAAAATATTCGGTTTAAGGTTTTATCTTGACAACAGGCAACAGTGTCAAGTTAGAACTGACACCAAAGATTATCATACAATTGAGAATTTTATCATATTATCAATGTTATAAAAATCTGTCACGAATTTTTGATGTGAGCCTGATTTATTGATGGGCCATCGTCCTTCCTTTTAGCTTAGTTGGTTCGTAAGATTGTGTCTCTCTGTAGTTAAATTAATGCAGTATAAAACCAGATGGTCAATAGTTTGGTCCCCTCCATTACATGTACCCAGTGCGCCTTTAGTTATTTTGAACAGTTTATAATAGGCTTTCAGTTTTCCACGATCTATTACGTGAATTCGGGTTGCTACTCTTTCCCAATCACTGCCGTAAGATGAAATTGCTTTCTTTATAAGTCGTCTCCTTCTCCTCTCCCCCCCCCCCCATCCACCACCACCACCACCGTATTTAACCTCTATCCAGTCACTGTGATGACATACTATATGCTAGTTCTGTAGATAAATAATTTGAACTATTATGTGCGCTGATTATCAAATATCATTCGTAATGGATTGCTAATGCTGAAAAGTAATAGGATTCCCCTCCCCCACACTACAAACCTTTTCCGCCTTCCCAACAGTCTTTAGAAGACAGTGCTGTCAAGCAGAGTCCGAAATTTGTGTATACTTGATTAAGGGCGACTTACACGCAATGTGAAGTATCTGATGTGTTAATTTGTGTTTTCTTTCTGTATCATTGTTCCCGATGAGGCTGATATTACTGAATACCAGTATTTTTACACACTCCAAAAGATTTTGCTAAGGGGGAAGAAATTTGGAGTCTTAACTGCCGTCTCATTTCGCATACTGTCGGTGCATGAGGTTTCGATATAGGAGTGATTCAATGAGACGATTAGTGTCCACCTAAGATTGCACCTACTGGTTGAGAGAGAGAGAGAGAGAGAGAGAGAGAGGGGGGGGGGGGGGAGGGGAATCTGGAAAACTGCTAGGATTCGTCTAACGCATTTTGATTAGTTTTCCAAAAATTGGGCCTCAAGATTAGACGAAAATCAAACAGTGATTACTGTACCCATTGCTGCAAGCAGCTAAGTGCTATTAAAATATCGATTTTTTTTCACAGTTGCGAAGCATACAAGTTCAACAAATCCAAGAACAGGTCCATAGTAAAAGCCACTTACCTTTATTGAAGTACTAAAATAGGCGCAAGTACACGTGGTCGAGTCCAGATGGTGACATGGGGGCGAAAGTCACCCGCTGGCCCGTCCAGCTGTCATCCTCCAAGTGGTGCGAGCTGCGGGCACCCACATGTGTAAACGCCTCGCGCCGCCTAACGTCTATGCAGATTGCTGCCAGGCAACAGCCACCCAACGGGCACCGCCAAAGGGCTGCCATTTGTGAATGACTATTCGCGCTAGCAGTCTTTTCTCCCCTCCCTGCATCTGCACGGGGTGGGTACGTAACCAGTTCTCTCTCTTGTCACAAGTAAATCACACTGAACACACAAGTTGTCGCGACTACTTTGAAAAACTACGCCTCTTGTTAAACAGGAAGACTGCTCTGTTGATTTTCTGCTATCACTGCAAAGCTATTTTAAAATGTTACGAGTGGCACTGTCAACTTGCTGAATAACTAATGCAAATAATCCAGCCTCAAGCGCATTACGGGCGAGTAACGTGGAACGTGACAAAAATTGCAGGTTTCGAATATTAAACGGGAGCAAGATAAGGCCTGCAGACTGCTGTTCCCAGAATTGAATCTGTCCCTCCACTGCGGCAATACGCGATAGTTAAACTGAAATAACTTCAGGTAGTTGGATATAAGGATGTATTGCTTTATTTGGTAAAATATGTTTTGCTAAAATAAAAATAATTCTCACTATGATATCCATTCAGTTTAAACGGTCCAACGCGATACCATTTTTAACTGCTTTAGAAAACATACTTATTTCTAACATCGCATGACATCTGCTTATGGTCCAAACAACCTATTCGTTCTACGATAATTTCTTTCCCCCGAGACATTTTTTGAGTGTGAATCAATACCAAGAATTATAGGAATCGGTGGGGAACCAGAGCGAAGCCCTGGCAAACATGGTTTCGTCATCGCAAGAACACCCCTTAATGCTGATGCAATAACGTCACAGCACGCACCAATACTATCGATCGAAATTCGAGCAACAGCCGCAGTCTATCGCATCGCCTACGACAGGTAGCGACATATTTACACCGCACATGTCGAGAAGTAATTGACTTTACTCTGAATACACACAAACAAATACACTTGCATATACATGACGTTTTCAAGTCGAACATATCATACCAGAGTTAAATTAAAAATAGTTCACATCCCCTGGTTCTCCCCCAGGTTTTCGGGAAGTTTTTCTTGGTTGTAAGGCAAGACCTGGAACTGGAAATCCCCCCCCCCCCCCAAACACTCTCAATTGAGATTCCCTCCAATGAATTTGGTATTTGACTGAAAAGTGTCAGACTGTACAATGGATAAGAACTCTGTAACAGTCCGCTCGATCTTTGCGAGTAGAGAATGAAAAGTTATAACAAAAAATTTAAAAACGCTAGGCACAAGCAGTATGTTTATTGCTAAATGATATTCAAGATGGCCGTAACAGCGACATGCTGAAAGGTACCAGTTCTTCTCTTCACTGGTATTTGCATACAGATTCCGCATTTGACTTATCGCGTACCCACTACCTGGTTAACGAGCTCCATCTACGAAAAAGAGGACTTAGAACAATGCCATCTGATGCTGACATCGAAAAAATGTGCGGTGAGAAAACTGGATCCTCGCGGTTCGACAATGCTGTTGTACAATAGTGTCAATACTTGGCTTGTACAACATCAGACAGCACTGTTATCACTTCAGATTTTCAAATTTATGAAACGCGGAAAAGTGAAATTCATACAAATCCATGTGTCATTATCCTTGAGTTGAAAACTTTGCTTAGTTAAAAGAGCGGATAATTTAAATGACGTTGTAATTTTCTTCTTGGACGTAGTTTTATAATATAGCTAATACAACACTATTATTATCATTATTACTGTCATAATGGTCTAAATTTCGAATACGACTACAAATAAGCACGTGGCAACGACAGCGCTAAAGAATTCTTGTTGCACAGTTGTAAGCATTAAATGCAGTGTTCACACAAAAGCGTAATAGACGAGAGTCGGATAAGAACATCAAGGGCAATTAGACAGAAACTGTCTGAAGCGTTTTCCATGGTCTTCGAGGATCGGATGTATGCACCTGCTACTCTCAAGACAACGCCGTCGCCGCGACCACATGGGACGCGCAGGCAAGACAAGGCAAGGCAAGGCAAGGATACTGTAATTTTGAGGAGCATTAGCCGACAGGGTGGGGCGTGTCGTTCCCAGCTTAGCGGCAGAGGCGCACAATGGCAAAGCCGGCTGACTTCCCGTGGCTTCGCAGTGGGCGTTCTGTCAGTCGTCGTGTGGCTGCGTCGTTTGCCGGAGTCGTACATCTTAGTACAGTCATCAGTCAACCGCTGAGTGCATTGTATATCTGTCTCATTTGCCTTTCTTTCACAGCGGCAAGATGAAACGGAGCGACCAGGTAAAGTTGCCTTTCGCGTGTCAATTTCGTTCTGCCTAGACAGAGAACCTGCTCAAAGCGACCGTGTATGTTTTTGTGAGTGGGCGGATACAGGTACCAGCCGACAACAAAAGGTTCCGAAGCCGTTTGAAACACAAGCACAAAGGGATCGAGAGGATGAGACTCAGAAAGGGGCCGTTGTTTGTCACAAACTCTGCGGAAAATATGGCCACTTGTTCAGTCATTTCCCAAATGCCGTATAGATTGGGGCACAATGACGCATTATACGCAGCTTGCATCAGTGCGCTGTTGCGGCTGAGAAGTCGCAACAAGTAGGTACCACCGAGTGAAGGAGTTTCCACACCGTAATTGAATACAGGCATCGGTCAGAAGGTGTGAGACGTCCACTAATTGGTGACACCAGCCTTTTAGCCAAAGCAGTTCTAGGTTCTCACACTGGTTACTGCTCAAAGATCGAAACCATACACAGGGCAGCTGGGGTTAGATCTAGGGGACTGTGGGGTACCCAATACGGCCGAAAACTCAAGAACAGAAACAGGAACTTATCCATTGGGCTTGCCTACGCAAGACGATCCCTCCCCTCGTTTACAGATTTCTACACACATGACGATAAAACAATGAACAATAATCAAACAGGCTTCAGGTTTGAATAATAGTGCTGACATCGAGACGTACACTGAGCTGACAAAAGTCATGGCATACCTCATAATACCGTGTCGGACCTCATTTTGTCCGGCCTAGTCCAGCAACTCAACGTGGCATGGACTGAACAATGTTCCTGCATAAACATTGCGTCATGCTGCCTCTATAGCCGTCCATAACTGCGAAAGTGTTGCCTGTGCAGGATTTCGTGCATGAATTGACCTCTCGATTACGCCCAATAAATTTTCGATGGAATTCCTGTCGGGCGATCTGGAAGGCCAAATCATTCGCTCGAATTGTAAAGAATGGTCTTCAAACCAATCACGAGCAACTAGGGCCCGGTGACTTGGAGCAGCATTGTCATCCATAAAAGTTCCATCGTCGTTTGGGAACAGGAAGTCTATGAATGACTGTAAATGGTCTCCAAGTAGCCGAACATAAACATTTTCAGTAACTGGTTCAGACTGACCAGAGGACCCAGTCCATTCCATGTCAACACAGCCCACAGGTTAATGGAGCCACCATCAGCTTGCACAGTGCCGTGTTGACAACCTAGGTCCATGACTTCGTGGCGTCTGCATCAAACACAAACCCTACCATCCGCTCTTAGCAAATGAATTGTGGCTCATCTGACCAGGCCACGGTCTTCCTGTCGCCTTGGTTCCAACCGACGTAGTCACTAGCCCAGGAGAGGTGCTGCAGGCGATGTCGTGCTGTTAGCAAAGGCACTCGCGTCTGTCGTCTGTTGCCATAGCCCATTAATACCATATTTCACGGTACTATCGAAATTGATACGCTCGTCTTACGTCCCACATTGATTTCTGAGGTTATTTTACGCAGTGTTGCCTGCCTGTTAGCACTGGTCGTTATGTGAAGGTCGTCCGCCACTGCGTTATCCGTAATGCCTAAAATGTGGTATTTTGATCACACTCTTGACGCTGCGGTTCTCGGAATGTTGGATTCCCCAACATTTTCCGAAATGGAATGTTCTAAGCGTCTAGCTCCAATAACCAATCCGCCTTCAGTCTGTTAATTCCCGTCGTACGGAGATAATCACGTAGGAAACCATTTCACATGAACCACCCGAGTACAATGTCAGATGCACCAATGCACTGCCATTGTACACCTTTTGTACACGATATTACCACCATCTGTATATGCGCATGTCGCTATCCGGTGACTTTAGTCACCTGAGCGTATAACGCTAGACAATGGATTACGTTAAATTACGAAAATTTTTTGAATCCGAGTCCAATTATTAGACACGACTCAATTTATCGGCTTAAACACTGGCAAATGTATTCTGACGT
This sequence comes from Schistocerca nitens, assembly GCF_023898315.1. Taxonomy (NCBI): domain Eukaryota; kingdom Metazoa; phylum Arthropoda; class Insecta; order Orthoptera; family Acrididae; genus Schistocerca; species Schistocerca nitens. The sequence goes on from NC_064614.1 coordinate 865,287,559, forward strand.
TCGATAAAAAATGAGTACGTTCATAGCTAGTTTTCTGGGCTTCAATTAGCGCCAGAAAGTTGACCTGCAAACTAAAGACGCATAGCGTCCCTCACTACCCCAGATATAAGAAAAGCTGCGCCAAGTGTTCCTGGAAACTACTTGCTCACTAAGTGACGGCCTACTTGCACCCGGAAAGCCCTCGTTCACAGGAGATGCCCGTATACCGCTGTGATGTGCCGTGCCGCCCTGTCCAAGCCGCGTTGACTTCGCCAAGCAAATACGAGCGAGGTAAGCATTCTCGTGCGAAAAACAGTTCGCCATCTGTGGTCGGACATAATGTCCTACGGTACGTCCTGTTACATAACTAATTTACACTGGTTCTAGATGTTTTAACGTTTAAAACCTTTCTTCCATTCTCTGATTATGCATACTCTGTCCTAATATGAAAAACTATTATGCAATGTCACATCAAAATTTTTTGTATGGTATTATATAAGTTATTCTACGATACATATTCTATCGTTTTAAAGTACAATTTACTTGATATCCAATTTTATAATGATACCATATCTTCCATTTGGTAATACTGACAATTCATAATTATAAACAAAGCCGGCCGGTGTGGCCGTGCGGTTCTAGGCGCTTCAGTTTGGAACCGCGTGACCGCTCCGGTCGCAGGTTCGAATCCTGCCTCGGGCATGGATGTGTGTGATGTCCTTAGGTTACTTTGGTTTAAGTAGTTCTAAGTTCTAGGGGACTGATGACCACAGATGTTAAGTCCCATAGTGCTCAGAGCCTATAAACAAAGTTGTTTTTATGTTTTCAAGTCACATATACAGGACAAAGGCACACAGCTCTAAGAGCGAAAGGACAAGCTATACACAGGTAATGTCACCTACGTGCATACATACTCCCGGCAGTATGCTTTATCATGTAGAAGAGTACGATTTTTGAATGTCGTGTTTGTAACTTTATGTTTTTAGTTTTACTTTCTGAAGATCCGATCATATGTAAATAATTTGGGATAACCATTTTTGTTCGAGCATCTCCAGTCTTCTTCATCACTACACCACGTAAGAGCCCTCGGTCCTACTTCATGCCATTCAAGCTGCGAAGATCAGACAGGGGCTTTCGTTGACCTTTCCTCGACCTTTTCTGGACACGAATTTCACTGGTCTTATTTTCCGGGACACGCTCTGCAAATAACATAGGGACGATGCTTCGCGTTAATCATGGCGTACCCAATGGTGCGATCTAAACACACTACGAAACGTTTGTTTGGAGTAGACGTTATCTGTGTAAGCATCACAGAGCTGTCACCAGCAACGACAAATCTGTTTTCCGGTGGCTGATATCTCTTAATCAGAGATGACAGATTTGCTGATGCCAGACAAGATCTGGCGAAGGAAGTAACCGTGTCATTGACGGAAATACGCCGTCACGCTATTCCCCGGGAGTCACGCAACAAAACTAACGGGAAGCTAGGTCAGCACAGCTGGATCCGTCTCCTATCTGTCATCATCTAGGAGCTTTACGCTGATGTGATTACATGATGCCGCAACGAGTATTTCATCCGGAAAATCTGTTTATGGCTTACTGGCAATGATCTCGATTTTTTTCGGTTTGTTTTGGCGGCGTGCTATGTTAGTGTGGCGCGGGGATTTCATTGTGTACCACGACTGCAAACATGTACCTCCAAACAAACGAAAATCAACTATGTAGCGTTATTTTTCGAGGTAATAATTAAAACTTCACGACCAACGCTCCTGAATGTTTGGTTATTTTCCCAAACTGGTACTTAAGTCATACCTCCGTCTTTTTGATGGGGGTCAGATGTACCTCAGTTTGCATACCTTTCTATTGGTGGGGGGGGGGGAGGAGACAATGTTCCCCCTCCCGTCGCTGGGTACGTCCTTGACATTGAAGTATGTAAACATTTAGTGTATTTCACGCGGTTTCGGAATTGCAGCCGGATTGAACATTTAGCGTATTTCACGTGGTTTCAAGATTGCAGCTGGATGGGGTTGAATTCTGGCAGCGATATTTCGCTGACAATCATTCGACCGTCATCACGTCTCATGGGATACTCAGTTCGCAGGAACAATTCAAGAAAGCCATGAATATCCGGAGGTTCTGTCGTCTGTGAAGAGGACTAGTAATAAAGCAAACAATGTTCGCACGACCTGTGGCGGTTTGTTCACATTACACATTTAATGTCCTAGACTGCCAATGTTAAATTTTTAGCTTCGTGACCCATTATCTTAGCTAGTTTTTAAGACACCAACTTCTGTTTTTCCATTGTTAGTTAATGTACTCTTATAAATATGCTGAACAAGAGTTGTTGCAACAGTTGTATTATGACGTTTGTTATGGTATTTTTCTCAAACACTTTTAAATTTTTCTAGAACAATTTTGTAAATAAACAAACATAAAAACTAATCGACAGTGGATATTTCTATTATTATACTTCCGTAGGTGTTGAACGTTATTCTTGGAAGACTGTGAAAATTTCATCTTACCATCTTCATTTCTTTTTGAGACAACGCGTCATTTACAGCAGAAAAAGTAGTTCCCAGATATTCAGGTTCGAAGTTGTTTTAATTACAAACTTTCATTATACAGACTTACTGGAATTGTCCTTCTCCACAGTGTATGTCCCCTTCAGTGTTATGATCATCAAATGCTTGTTTCTTCTTCTTTACTTTCTTGCTTGTTTTGTGATATACTGACCAGCAAGCTCTGCTTGCCCTAAGCTAAGTACGTGCAGTTCTCACAGTCCTCTAGGTGCATTCTGCCCTACTCTAGCCCCTAATTTCTCCAGAACCTTCAATATTTTGTACTTCTCGCCGTTAAATGGTATTACATCATCACACACTGCTAACTTTAGAATCCTGAGGCCAACAAAAACATTTCTAGGCACAAGACACTACATTTTTAGTAGCTCTGGATTTCCCAAATCTCTGAAGATATTTTATACACGTATAAAAGAGCAATATATGCAAGTACACTACAGAGATCACTCGCTAGATCATAATTGTATAACAAAGTAGCGTCAGAACAAAGGACTGATTTGTTTCTTCGTAATGGGGAACTTCTGAGACTTAACAGTGGCATCAAAATAAGAAAATCACAGTCTTCTAGACTGTATGGTTCCCATGACATGACTGTTCAATTCTGGCGGTGAATGTGAGGTGGTGAAAATTTTCAGTCACATCTCAAATTTAAAAATACTATTTGATGGTCTTAAAATTGTCTGTCTTTTGTGTATGATATACGAAAATATTCAGGACAGCCTAAGTTACTGCATGGAATAGAAGACATAAAATGTCAAATTTCTTTTCGTTTGAGTACAATCTCTGTTTAAGTTTGGCACGTTCGTCATCCTGCCACTTCAATTCACAGTGATCAGAAAGAAAGCCTCTGAAGAAAGATGAAATTTTAAGTGGGCGACGATATACTGTTACATGACAGAAGAAGCAAGATAGTAAAAAGAAGGCCAGCATTGGACACAACTGTAAGTCTGTTCTCAAATAGAACTGAATGTGGAAACATGAAATTTTCACAGAATTCTAAGAACATGATTCAACACACATGGAAGCAGAATAAAGGACATATGCTAAGTTGCTTAGTTTTTATGTCCATTTATTTGGAAACTTCTTCGAGGAAAATTAAGTGTTTGAGAAAAGTATCATAACGAGCCCCATAATACAATTGTTGCAATAATTCTTCTTCACTATATCAACAAAAGTACATTAAACATTTATGGAAAAGCAGAAGCTGGTGTCTTAAAAACTTTCGAAGATAATGGGTCACAAAGTTTGGTAATTTAACTTTGACAGCGACGGACACTCAATCTCCACTTAAGTGTGTAGTTTGAAAAAACCGCCACAGATCGCGCGAGCACTGTTTGCTTCATTATTATTGCCCTCTACAGGCGAGAGAATCTTCGAATATTCATCGCCTTCGTGGGAATATGTTAAATGTGGTTCAAAAAGTTTCCCTGGCGAATTGAGCGCCCCGTGAGACCTGAAATCGGCCGAATGATTGTCAGCGCCGAAATACGGCGGCCAGATTTCGACGTTATCCGACTGCAACAGCGAAACCAACGAAACCCACTAAATGTTTAGACTTCGACGTCAGGGCATCTCCAACGATGGGAGGAAAAGACAGCCTCCCCACCCCTTCCACTCGAAAAAATAGCTATGCAACCGAGCTACATCTTGCCCCACCAGACAGACAAAGGTATCACTTCGGGATTAGTCGAAGAAGAAGAAAAAACCATGTAGGTTGGTTAGATACATATTCCGCAGGCCATTTCAACGATCCTTTTATCTAAATGATGTGTAACGAATCAGTTTACAGGTGACTGGTGTTAACATTATAAACACATTATTTTGTTCCTACTCATCTAACTACACTTAGAGACAAGAACTTTTTTTTTTAAATTGGCTACGAGTTTTTAAGTAGCAATTCGTCAATGGAATAAGAGTTGTCCAGGAGAAATGACTTTCAATCAGATTCTACCTGTTAGAATTTTATGTTATTGCGCAAATGATAGAAACTTTTATCGCTGAATACTAAACCCTTCTCTTGAGCCACTGACAGTTTTAAAAATGGGTAACAAAGCTTATTTTCCCTCTAGTGTTGTAGGTTTGTCCATCATTGTCCCTTTCAAACTGTTATGGATTATTTACGGCGAATTTCATCTATATATATATATATATATATATATATATATATATATATATATATATACTGTGACGACGCAGTTAAAACGCCTAGCTTCTTGAAGAGGTACCTACTGCTCGGTTTTGCGCACTCAATACTTTTCCTGTAAGATATGAGCTACCCAGAAAATTATTACGTAAGACATTACTGACAAGGGGAGGCCACGACGTTTGGAACGCGGATTTACTGCAAACTTCGTACACTCGTAGTACTCGATGAGGACAACAAAATGGCCGGCCACAGTGGCCGTGCGGTTAAAGGCGCTGCAGTCTGGAACCGCAAGACCGCTACGGTTGCAGGTTCGAATCCTGCCTCGGGCATGGATGTTTGTGATGTCCTTAGGTTAGTTAGGTTTAACTAGTTCTAAGTTCTAGGGGACTAATGACCTCAGCAGTTGAGTCCCATAGTGCTCAGAGCCATTTGAACCATTTGACAACAAAATGTGTAAGCAGTAGCCCATACTTCTCAAGCGTTACTGAGAAAATCACAAGATAATTTCGGTCGTCAAATATATATCTGTGCGTGGCCATTTTAACCATGAAGCGGCTGCAGCCGAGTGGTGGCGGCACGGTAGCTCGGCGTGTTCGGTCAGAGCGTTAGCTTTCCTTTCTAATAAAAGAACTGAGCGAACGGACCATCTAACAAACTGATTGGGTATCATCGGACGTCCGCCCTGAACAAATTCAACGAATAATATAGAACAATTTAAAAAAAAAGTGGTTGGCGTTTAATCCGCTGGATCGAGTTCCGTTTGTCAGTTTTTTTATTAATTTATAACACAGTCATTTTCTTTATTATTTGTATTACAATTGATAAAATGGGGAAAATACGTGTAATCGGATGAACTTTTATTAAATTTACAACGTTAATTGGCAGTCTACTAATTTCCATTATCATAAATAATGTAATATTCATAACTATCGACTAGTAAACGGCCAAACGCATAAAGTGATACTGAAAATGAATGCTTGTCCGTGATTTGAGAAATCCCTTATACCTGGAAGGAGCCCGAAACGACTTGTTACCTCCAAGTTTTGACCGGCATAGACGGTTTTCGAAAGATGTACAATTAATCGTCGCTTTCAACTTTACAAGTTGCAGGATGGTATTTTTCGTAAAAACATGGAAAACAAAGTTAAACGGCACCAGCTGCATTGAATAAATGCTATGTTTGCGCATAAGCAAGGTCTTTTGACGTTTTCCGTGGAAAGAAAACCTCGTTAACATTTTCAAAAACCTCTCTTTCAGACGATAATTTGGAAGCAAACCATGCATAACGCAGTATTTCCTTAAAAATTGGCGCTTTTAATTGGTTATGCAATGTCGAGTGTATTTTGGTAGCGTCTTCCAAGAAGCAATTTCTCGTTCTCTTTCGATTAAATACGAACAGTTTTGAAGACATTGAGAAGCATACATTTTCAGTATAACTTTATGCGTTTGGTCTTTTAGAAGTGGATAGTTATGAATATTATATTATTTGTGATAATAAAAATTAGTAGACTGCCAAATAACATTGGAAATTTAATAAAAATCCATCCGATTACACGTATTTTCCCATTATATCAATTGCAATATAAACAGTAAAGAAAATGACTGTGTTGAAAACAAACACTGACGAACGGAACTCGATCCAGCGATCTAGAGGCTTGAAAAATAAAAAAAAAACCATTTTGTTCTATATTGTTCGCTGAATCTGTTCAGGGCGGACGTCCGATGACACCCGTTGCGGTTTCTTTACAGTAAATCCGCGTTCCAAACGTCGTGGACTCCCCTTGTGAGTGGAAATATGTAAAAATATGTCAGGCTGTTGATAAGTCTGTTTCCAAGAGTAGCTGACTTGGAAAATTAGGTGCGGTGGTTAAGAATTTTTAATTATCACCAAGGAAAATAAAGTTACGCACTTAATACAAGAGAGAGTTTAATTAATTTGTAAATGTTGCAGGTACATGTCTGCAGTCCTGGTACACAATGAAACCCTCGCGCCACACTGCCGTAGCACACCGCCAAAACAAAGCGGCAACAGCCCACTGATAAAGTGGAGTATCGGGAGGTAATTCGTTTCTGCTTCTGACGAAAACAAATAACCGAATTGCTTCCTCTATGGGAGGCGCCATAGGGAGTAATGGTGAGGAAATACTGCATTTCGATACGAAGTAAACTGGATAGTGATAAAGATTTCCAGCAAGCAGTGGACAGAAATAACAGCGAAACGGTGCGCTGTTTACTGCAGAAGGAAAAGCGACGCGGTGCTTGCGTGGCTAGGGACCTTTGGGCGGGTCCGGTAAGGAAGCTCGCCAGGGCAGAGACAGTTGGCGAGGGCGCGCCAGAGGCGGCGTGGCGCGGCGGCCGGCTGCGTGATCAATACCCGCGTCCTCTGCTCGCCTCTCCTCACGACACGACACCAGCACATAGCCCGCAGACCGCTCTCCGTTCCGACGCGTGGCGCGCGCCGCGCTGCTCAGCGCGACAGCAGCGGGGCAGCGGCGGCTCGAACACGCCGAGCCCGCACGTTCTGGGCGTTCCTGGAGGAAACAAACTTACGCCAGCGGACGATTCTGCAGCGAAAACATCCAACAGTGTTTCGGAAACTCCCGTTACGAATCTATAGCACTTGTGGAGGGGAGCGAGTACGCAATATTTTGAGCAGGAACCCACGTCTGCAGACGTACCGTTTCCGTTCTACGACGGTTTCAACTCAGATGTGTAACGCGTCCACATCTGCTGAGAGAAAGTGTCTCCACTCAAGCTAACTGGTCCTGCGTACTTGATCTTCCAAAACAACGTATTTGACTCGTCCTTGGCAGCTGTGCCACTGAATGGCTGTCATGAAATGTGGTTTCATTATGACGGTGCATCGCTTCACTTCTCACGTGCTGCTCGGAGATATCTCAACAGACGATATGGTGAAAGATGGATAGGCCGAGATGCGGCAACCGCATGGTCGCCAGTTTTAACTCCTGTGGACTACTTTTTGCGGGGTCGTATATAAAGTTTAATTTATGAAACTCCTGTAGGGACAGAGGAAGATCTGCTGGTACGAGTTCTGACCAGTGTACTAGATACTGCAGAGACGTCAGGTATGATGGAGAGTGTGTATCAGTACATGCTTCGTAGGTACAATGTCTGTAACAACGTTGGTGGTCGCCACATCGAGCCGCTGTTGTAACGCATTTGCACTGTTCTGCACATACAGTGTGCTGGGATCTTTTTTTTTTTTTTTTTTTTTTTCGAACAATGTAAACAGTAATTTTTACGTGGCAATTCACACAAACGTGCTTAAGTGATATGTGGGCGTTCCGTTATGTTTTTTTTTTTCAAATTGTTATTAGGTAATAACTGTACTGTGCCACGCCTAATTCAATTCCTGAAGCAAAAGCGGATGAGTTAAGCTTATGGACTGAAACCGTCGCAGAACAGGAACGGGATGTTTCTGGACGTGGGTTCTTATTAAAAAAAAATGATGTGCTAACTCCCATCTACAGCTCCTAGAAGTTTGTGACGGGAATTTCCGGAAAGCCCGTTTGTTTGCTCTAGTATCAACTGTACGCGTGATAATCTATTCCACACTTATGGTTTTTGTCAAATCTTTGCACTGAATAAGCACAGAACAGACCCAACAGAAATTTGGTAACGGAATTAAAGTTCAGAGAGAAGAAATAACAGCTTTAAGGTTTAACTGATGACACTGTAATTTTGCCACAGGCGGCAAAGGACTTGAGCATGTCAGCTGAACGGAGTAAATAACGTCTCGAAAAAACAGATTTTAAGATAAACATCAAGAAATGTAAAATAATAATTAAATCTTGCGATGCCATAGGTTACAAAATGAGACACTAAAGTAGCAGACGAGGTTTACTATTTCCGCAGCAAAATAATGAATGGATGATGGCCAGAATAGATACGATATAAAACGCAGACTGGTAATAGCAAGAAAAGCGTTTCTGAAAGTATTTGTCGGGAGCGTAGCCTTGTACGGAAGTGAAACGTGGACGATAAATAGTCCTGACACGAAAAGAATAAAATTTTAAGGTGACGAGAGGAAAAAATAAAAAAAAATACAGCAAATAATGCAGCCGAAAGCGAACACAGGCGTCTAAAAACGAGAATGACACAAAGTGTTAAATAGCTATCCAGGAATTGCTAGAGAACAAATGCAAGGCTGTGGAAGCATGCATATCTAGGAATAAAAATAGATGATGCCTAAAAAAATATGGAAACCTTTGAAGGCAAGGGAAGCAGCTGTATGAATATTCAGAGCTCAGATGGCGAACCCAGTATATACGAAGAACGGGAAGCGGAAACGTGTAAGGAATATGTAGAGGCTCTATATAAGAGAAGCAACCTTGAGGACAATACTATAGAAAGAGAAGACGAAGGAGGTAAAGAACAGACAGAAGATATTATACTGCGAGAACAATTTGACAGAGCACCGTGAGACCTCAGTAGAGACAATGCCACTGGAGTAGATGACATTCCCTAGGAGTCCTGAGATTCTAGGAAGCGCCAGCGATTGCAAAATTATTCCACCTGCTTGGTTCAAATGGCTCTGAGCACTATGGGACTTAACATCTGTGGTCATCAGTCCCCTAGAACTTAGAACTACTTTAAACCTAACTAACCTAAGGACATCACACACATCCATGCCCGAGGCAGGATTCGAACCTGTGACTGTAGCAGTCGCGCGGTTCCGGACTGAGCGCCTAGAACCGCGAGACCTCCGCGGCCGGCTATTCCACCTGCTGAGCAAGATGTATGAGACAGACGAAATACCCTAAGATTTCAAGAAAAATGCAATAATTCAATTTCCAAAGAAGGCAGCTGCTGACAGGTGTAAATACTACCGAACGTTAAGTTTAATGAGCCATGGTCGCAAAAGATTAGCACGAATTATTTACAGAAGATTGTAGAAACCGGTAAAGTCCGACTTTGGGAAATATTCCGAGAAATGTAGGAACACGGAAGGCAATACTAACCCTACGAATTAACTTATAAAACAGACTGAATACAGGCAAACCGGAGTTTATAGTATTAGCAGAATTAGGAAAAGCTTTTGACAATGTGGACTGGACTACACACTCTGAAATATTGAAGGTAGCCGGAATAAAATGCAGGGGCCTAAAGGTTACTTACAACTTATACAGAAACCACACTGCTATTATAAGAGTAGAAGGGTATGAAAGGGAAGCAGTATTTGAGAAGGGAGTACTCTGTACGCTGAGCAAGCAGTAAAGGAAGCTAAAGAAAAAACTGTGAGTAGGAATTAAAGTTGCGGGAGAAGATATAAATATTTTGAGGTTTGCCGATGACATAATTCTGCCAGAGACAGCAAAGGACTTCGAGGAGCAGTTGAATGGAGTAGATAGTGTCTTGGAAAAGAGATTACAAGATTAAAATCAACAAAAGTAAAACACGTGTAACGGAATGAAGCCGTTTAAATCAGGTGTTGCTATGGGAATCAGGCACTAAAAGTAGTACATGGCTTTTGCTAGTTGGGCAGCAAAATAACTGACGATTGCCAAAACATGGAGGATACAAAATGCTGACTGGCAACAGTAAGAAAAGCATTTCTGAAAAAGAGAAATTTGTTAACATAGAATACTAATTCAATTTTTACGAATTCTTTTTTAAAGTTATTTGTCTAGAGTGTAGCATTGCACAGACGTGAAACGTAGACAATAGACGCTAAGACAAGAAGAGAATAGAAGCTACTAAATGTGGTTCTATAGAAGTGGTAAATCGAATAAGAAATGTACCTATTGAATCAAATTGGGGAATACAGAAATTTATGACACAAATTGAATAACGTAATGGACACATTGAGTAAAATAAGGGATCTGTTGATAAAAAGCATCCTGAGGCATCAAGGACTCTTTAATTTCGCAATGGAGCGAAGTGTGGGGATAACATTTGTAGAGGGAAATCATGGCTTTATTTCAGTAAATAGGCCCAAATGAATGTAGGGTGTACCAGTTTTGCAACGATGCTTGCCCAAGATAGTTTGAGAAAGTGCGGAGAGCTTGGTCAAGTGAGTCTTTGGATTGAACATCACGATACAGTAAGTGAAAAAACTTCATCTTATTAATTACGATTGGTGATAATCGAAATTGGTATAATACAGGTTTTCAAACCAGGTAATGGTGTGCGACATGATTTTCGAAAAATATCTTTAAGCTGTGGGCCCACTAACTACAGAAAACACTGAGCAAAACCTCTGTTTGTGGGAGGATGAGGAAGAAAGTCGGTCGTGTGCTTTTCAAAGAAACCAGTCCGAAAAAAATGGTTCAAATGGCTCTGAGCACTATGGGACTTAACATCTGTGGTCGTCAGTCCCCTAGAACCTAGATCTACTTAAACCTAACTAACCTAAGGACATCACACACATCCATGCCCGAGGCAGGATTCGAACCTGCGACCATAGCAGTCGCGCGGTTCCCGACTGAGCGCCTAGAACCGTTAGACCACCACGGCCGGCAAACCAGTCCGAATTATGTCTTATAGGATTTAGTTTAAAACCAAAGAGAACTTAAATCTGACTGACGGTCAAACATTTGAACCACTGTCCAGCCGACAGCGAGTGTAATGTCTTCCCATTACGCCATCACGGCGAATAGTTCAAGAAGGAAGATAAGAGTTAAAAATGCTGCACACAAGACAATCATTTATTGCTCACGTTTTAAATATCTGTATTCGGAATAAAGAAGACTGTCTGGTATAAGGTACACAGCATCTGTCAACATAGAGGCTATAGAAAATTACACGGAAATATATCTGCGAACTGGAGACGAGCCCTTCATTTAATAGAATATGTATAGTCCGCCAGCAACGAATTCAAAAAGATGTATATAGGAAACAATTAAGAATAGAGCACTTGTCTACAAGATGCACCCCTCAAAAAGAATAATCCATGGTATCACCTCCTGCCGTATGTCTGTTTCCTCCTAAACACCATGTGCATATAAAATGCAACGAGTACGTGTTCATCGCCATCGTTGCTTGCAACGCGCCTCGTGGTCTTTCCCCTTTTTGGAAGACGAAAGACAATAAAAACAATGACGAGACGGCAACGACAATTTTTCCACATTGTGTTTGACAATAAAGTCAGGCGACAAAACATAAATAAATGAAAAAATAAAAATGACAATACACTCCGTCGGAAAACAAAATGATAAAAAAGCAAGGAAACACAATGAACGTATAATTGGTTGGTTGGTTGGTTGGTTGATTTGGGAGAGGGGACCAAACAGCGAAGTCATCGGTCCCATCGGACTAGGGAAGGATGGGGAAGGAAGTCGTCCGTGCCCTTTCAAAAGAACCATGTTCGCATTTGCCTGAAACGATTTAGGGAAATCACGGAAAACCTAAATTAGGATTGCCGGACGCGGGTTTGAACCGTCGTCTTCCCGAATGTGAGTCCAGTGTGCTAACCACTGCGCCATCTCGCTCGGTGTCGAATTAGTCAGAGTGGGAATTGGAGACACAAGAGGTTGAATGTCTGCACTTCGTAAGTTTCTCTAAAGTAACAACACATGAGGTCTTTGTTATGTGACAGCTGGCACTTCGTTGAGATGGAAGTAGGGTGGGAGAGGAAGGCCAGATTATACGCTTATGTGATGAAACGCAGTCAGTAATTTTTAACCCGAAGGTTTGTTTGAACCCCAATTTCGTCTATTAGACGTTATCTTACTGGAGATTCATCTCGCCTGGCCGCGTGGGATTAGCCGAGCGGTCTAAGGCGCTGCAGTCATGGACTGTGCGGCTGGTCCCGGCGGAGGTTCGAGTCCTTCCTCGGGCATAGGTGTCTGTGTGTGTGTTTGTCCTTAGGATAATTTAGGTTAAGTAGTGTGTAAGCTTAGGGACTGATGACCTTAGCAGTTAAGTCCCATAAGATTTCACACATTTGAACATTTCTGAACATCTCGCCTGATAAATTGCTCACGCAGCCAGTTACGATGGGGCCGGCCTATCAACTAACGTGAAATTCGGACAACAGTCAACAGTGAGAATTTAGACAAATACACGCGTACCTTACCACTGCGCAGATGCGTTACGTGTTTAGACTCAAAAAAGACTGGACCAGTAGCAGACGACAGTTATATGGATCATTTAACCAACTTAACAGCCAAGCCACACCTAAATTGAATCTTCCGTAGGGTAGGTCACTGAAACAATGTTATGGTTTTTAAGCTCGAACGATGACACCGGCGTTGAATAACTGAAAATGTTTTTTCTTTCATTTACATATGTTGATGTGATGTTTTTACTGAGCTTGTGCAACCGTTTAAGGTCGCAATATATTTTAATTGCTACATATAAACAAAATATATTCCAATGAATAATCCGAAAAGAGGCGCAAGAATACTACGGCACGATCGAATATACTGATATGACTTGTAATTGTAATATTGACGTTCTTTTTTCCTTGTTTTCTAATCAGAAGTTTCTAGTTTCACTTTGTTTTTATTCTATACATATTTAAAAAAGAAACAAACACATACCATAAATCTACAGCTGATGGCCAGCAAACAGTATTGTTCTTCGACAATAACAGAGAGGACTATTAAAGTGGGTTACTGAAGTGCTCATAGCATCATTCATAAAGATAGAGTACAAACCGTGAACGGACTAGGATGAGGGAAAGAAATAGTCTGTTTCTTTCCAAAATGACCTGCCCAGCATACCCTTAAATAGTTTAGTGACATTTTCTCGATGACCGCACTGTGTTTTGCACTCCGCTTCTTACGACTTCGTTCGACTGCAGTGCGTCAATCACTACAGCACTTTGCACAGTGGAAGTGCACACAGCAACGCCCTATCCGTTGTAAAAGCTGAGTCAATACCCAATATGCCACCTCCCCTTAAAATTTTATGATAACTCATGCGTCAAACTACATCAGGTGTGTAACAAATCTACATGTGAAGCTGAACATCAATTTTTCCCCCAAATCAGAAATAAGACCAGAAACCCACCATTCGACATACATATCACTGACTTATCACCAGCATAAAATCAGCACCAACTATGCTATCCGCGCATTCATAATTTAAAAGTTTTAGACACGTCCACACGGCCTGTGCCAACGCCACTTCTTTTCTTTTCCGCAGACTGCTGCTGGCAGTAAAAATGTATGTGAGTCGCGACGTACTGCACTTCAGCACAGGAGAGGTGTGGGAAAGGCACTGGGAGTAGACAGGCCGCAGATGGGATCGGCGTTGCGACACGGCGCCGCGGCGCGCTCGCTACTATAGTTCTCTGTCACGGCCTGGCGCTGGCGTGTCCTTCATCGCCGGCTGAGCACCATCGGTATTCTCGGCGCGCCTGGGGTACCGTAACGCTTTCTCTCACCTCTTCGCGGCTGGCTGCCACCGCGGGGCATTCCACACCATCACCTGTTTCTATTCGTCTGCGGCGTCATCCTAGCAGCCGAACGATCAACTCACTTTCAAGATAGAAATGCACCTGGGAGTGGTCGTAGTAAGAGTTCGTTTGTTCTCAACACTTCATTATTTTTGTTCGAATTTCAGAGATAACCTACCACACGTAGAAAGCAGTGTTCATGCACTGGTAGAGTTGCCATCGAGCACTAGATCACAGGCTGAAATACTATCATTTTGCATTCCAACGAAATACCGCAGTTGACTTTCAAATCTTGGCTCTGTTACTTCATGTCTTCCGTGTTCCACACCGTCAGGATGGCAATATCGACAAAAGGTTTATCTTTTGTCTCCAGTCATTAACTATTAAGCAATGGGAAGATGTTTATCGATTAGAAGGGGAAATAAATTACAGACAACAGCTGTTATAAACTGACACTTGTTGTAACTGGGTCTTTCACGACCTACTATAACACACAGCGATAAATAAATTCCACAAATAAATGTTTATCCTTCTTCAATGACTTGCTTGAATAGTCAAGTTTCACAGAAAATAGAAATAATAATGAGTGCGCAAGTAATTGGGAGTGAGGAGGGGATTGTTAACACGGCATTAAACGTTTGTTTACACAATTAAGCGCCAGAGAATCTGGTATAGGCATGCGTACTCAAATACAGAGATATGTAAACAGGCAGAGGACGACGCTGTGGTCGACAACGCCTATGTAAGAAAACGAGTGTCTAGCGCAGTTGTTTCATTGGTTACTGCTGTTACAATGGCAGGTTATCAAGATTTAATTGAGTTTGGACGTGGTGTTATAGTCTGCGTACGAGCGACGGTACACAGCATCTCCGAGGTAGCAATGAAGTGGGGATTTTCCCAAATGACCATTTCACGAGTGTACCGAGAATATCAGGAATCCGACAAAACATGAAATCTCTGACATCGCTGCGGCCGGAAACAGACCCTGCAAGAACGGGATCAACAGCGACAGAAGTGCAGCCCTTCGGCAAATTGCTGCAGATTTCAGTGACGAGCCATCAACAAGTGTCAGCATGCGAACTATTCAACGAACCATCATCGATATGGGCTTTCGGAGCCGAAGGCCTACTCGTGTACCCTTGATGACTGCACAACACAAAGCTTTACGCCTCGCGTCGGCCGGTGTGGCCGTGCGGTTCTAGGCGCTTCAATCTGGAACCGCGTGACTGCTACGGTCGCAGGTTCGAATCCTGCCTCGGGCATGGATGTGTGTGATGTCTTTAGGTTAGTTAGGTTTAAGTAGTTCTAAGTTCTAGGGGACTGATGACCACAGATGTTAAGGCCCATAGTGCTCAGAGCCATTTGAACCATTTTTTACGCCTCGCCTGGGCCCATCAACATCGACATTGGGCTATTGATGACTAGAAATATGTTGCCTGGTCAGAAGAGTCTCGTTTCAAATTGTGTCGAGCGGATGGATGTGTACGGGCATGAAGACAACCTCATTAATCCATGGATCCTGCATGTCAGCAGGGGCAGTTCAAGCTGGTGGAGGCTCTGTAATGGTGTGGGGCGTGTGCAGTTGGAGGGATATGGGAACCCTGATACGTCTAGATACGACTCTGACAGTTAAGACGTAAGTAGGCATCCTGCCTGATCACCTGCATCCATTCACATCCTTTGTGCATTCCGACGGACTTGGGAAATTCCCGCAGGACAATACGACACCTCACACGTCCAGAATTGCTACGGAGTGGCTGCAGGATCACTCTTCTGAGTTTAAACACTTCCGCTGGCCACCAAACTCCCCAGGCAAGAACATTATAGAGCATATCTGGGATGTCTTGAAATGTGTTGTTCGGAAGATATCTTCACCATCTCGTACTCTTATCGAGTTATGGACAGTCCTGCAGGATTAATTGTGTCAGTTCTCTCTCTCTCTCTCTCTCTCTCTCTCTCTCTCACACACACACACACACACACACACACACACACACACACCTCACTCACTCACTCACCCCCCCCCCCCCCACACACACACACAGTCAATCATTGCACTGAGCTGCATAACATGCCTACAGAAGATTGCCCTGCAGTTTTTATGTTAAACGTATACACACGTTGAACTTAATACTGGAAATTGAATTGAACACGGTAGTATTATTTTATTATTCGTTAGAGCAGTTTCTATTGCACAGGGCCCTATATATATTGATTATATAATGAAATATGATCCATCAAGCTGGAGACCGACTATCAAATGGAACTGATTATCAGTAGGCGTTCTACTGCTGCATCATTTTTTTAAAATTTGCATTGTAATGTAATTTACTGGTACCTAATGACGAATATAATTTACTGGTACCTAATGACGAATATACTTCGAGTTCACGTAACTGCACGGGCTGAAGAAATGAGGAGTCCGAGGATCCAAATGTCCCGCTATAAGTTCATTCAGAAATCACTCGCAGAACTGGATACACGCGACACTGCAAGCAGTAACGTAAGCACAACAGAAAGTCCGTAAAGATTGAAGACTGAGGTCGCTTTGATATTGTTCAGAAAGGATGGCTTTTCCAGTTTCACTTGCAGAGCTAATAAGCGTAGCACTTGCGTTTTCTGATGTTCGGAGAGATTGTTGAATGATCACTTTGTTGTTTGTTTTACACTGATTCGAAGCGCCAAAAATAATTTTTCGGGCCAGTGTCTTTGTTATCCTGTACATCGACGTGTGTTGAAGGTGGGGAGGGAGAGCAGGCGAACATGAAGCTTACGACGACCTTTCGGAATAAAGGAAAGACAACTGTCAATCAAGATTGGTCGAAAATAGCTGCTCACAGTTTGGCAAATACTGAACAACGTACCATATCATCAAAGTGTGACAGTATACCTCAGTGTTGTGCTGTGTAGCAGAGCCTCACTGGCAAGAGAGCCGTAAGTAGGATGTACAGTGTACAGTTGCTAGGGCGTATTATCGCAGTCACCGTTACACATCAAAAGTGTGTTAATAAGAAATGAAAGAGGAAGCAAATGGTGCCGGAAAAGAAGATAGAATAAAAGGTAAGGCGCCAATGTCATGTGACACTTCTTTTCATTTTCAGAAAAAAGGTTGAGTTGATACAGAGAGACCAAGAAACGTACCGCCCAGATGCTTTGTCCTACAGAAGATTTTAGAAGCAGAATCACGGCACTGCATTATCGAAATTATTGTCTTTGATATTTGAATTGCCGCCAGTGAAATATAAACAAGCAAAGGTTTAAATAGGTCGTAGACTTTGGTTATGTCTGTCTATCTGTTTGTACAGACGTTGCTCTGTAACTGGAATTTTTATCTGAGACGAAAATACTTGAATGGAAACCAGGCATGTTTCTCCTTCTTCGCTGTGTTAAATGTGTGACACTGTATCGGCGGGGATTAAGCTTTAATGAGAGACAAGAATTTGCCCAGAACTACGTTGTCACACGATGCCTTACAAGGAGTCGCACAAACCGCCACTCACCAATTTGATTCATATTAGAATGGCAGGGTCTGTAGAACACGACTAAGACTTCAACAGATGTCAACAGGCATACGCAACGCTCAATCATTTTCGAGAAAATAAAATTTGAATATTTTAGGCGTGCTTATGTACTTCGTATGTTCGCTAGCATCAAAGAGTCCGTAGCCGCGTCAATAAGCGCTTAGATTAATTAGCGAGAGGTCTCGGGATTGCATATTGTTGCTGGTACATTTTTTTTTCTTCTTTTAATCCCCATGTAATTCTAAGCACATATTTGTTATGACTCTGCAAATTATCACGAATTAATGATTAATTTATTTTCATAATCTTTACCCTCAATAAAGGAGACATTTTTTCGTAATGAAACTGGAAATTAAAGAACAAGATATACGGGTACTTTCAGTAAAATCAAAATTACTGTTTCTACTTTTGTAAACAGTATAATGTCTTTCCTGCACTGCACGAATCAGATGGTACTGATCGCAGAAACGCGGAAAAAAGTGTTCATTACGCCAACAGCACGTGTAATGATGGTCAAATTTTTACATTTGCATCTTTCTTTCAATGTGTCTATTGCAGCACAAACTTAGTTTATATTCATAAACCGTTTTCGGTTACCACACAATCGGCACATCTAAGTGAACCACTAAATATTTTAACAGACAACTAATGATGCACGATCATAGAACTTTTATACAGTCTTACCTAGAATCTATCTCCCTATTCTCTTCGGAAATATACGCAGAATTTTGCAGTCTTTTAATAATGTACATCACCTACCAGTAATATATATATATATATATATATATATATATATATATAAAAACAGTGGTGTTTGATCCAAAATCCTTAGCTTATAAAACTAAACGACTACGAAACTAAGTGCTTACTCGCCCAACTGCGGACTCTTCGGATACTGCCGACCATTCAAAGTATATTTGAATTTATCAGACTCGATTTTGTTGCGTCTTCCTGTTCACATGTCGATGTCCTAGTCGCGCCCTACACAACCTGTCAGTACGTATCAAATCGGTGATGGGAAGTTCGTACGATTCCCTTCTTAGCGTTGTATCGCCTCTAAAGTTGCAGTCTATCAACACTACTGTTCGGCAGTTTTAGTGTGGTACATAAATGACGTAGTAAAGGGTAGGATTACCGGTAGTTCTGGTAGGGAAAGAAACATAGATGAGTGTGTGTGAGAGAAACTGGGAGCCACCGACTTCTGTTTTTTGTTTGTTTGTTTTGCACTTAATTAGAACCGCATATCGTTGATGTTAGTCCACTGAGTATTTTGTATCCTTACAAGATATAAATTGCATTTATAAGTAATAAAAATTAGTTGATAGCATAACTTCTGCGCTTTTGAATAACCAACGCAATTACTTTTGATACAAGTTCAGTTTACATGCAAAAAAACATCGAAGACTCTACATAATTATTTTTCTTATTTTATAAGCAGTAGAACGTTTCTCCAGCGTGGTCAAAGGCAACGTTTCCTATTATTTACTGATAAGTGCGAATGTTGCTTATGAATAACAGGAACGTGTTTTATACAAGCTTGACGAAGTACTGAAGCGGTGTTTTTTGTTTAGAGTCCTTTTTATTTTGAGTTTTTTTATTTTAAGAAATTGAGTTTTCTAGCGCTTTATCACAAACGGTACTTTCTTATTTTTGCTACAACAGCCCCCTGTTTCACGTTGCAAATAAACAATTTTTGAATAAAACCAATATTAAACATTGAAGATTTCAACTTTGGGATAAATATTGTTTATTTTTAAGTAACAGACAGGAGGATAACTACGTAGGACAAAAATGTTCCCTAAGTTACGCCGCCCTTCATAGGTCCTACCTCGCTTTCTAAACGGTTCACTGCTGCCGGAATCTAGTAACAGACTGATCCCATCTGCAAACAAAGCGATCGAAAGGAGGTAACGTCGAATCGGTATGCAACACATCTGACGTACAGGTAAGGCAATTATTATCTTAACTGGCCAAAGCCACTAGCAAAACTACCGTCGTCTACGCTGTCTATGGTAGTTTTACAACTCTAATCATGTAACACAGTCATTACCACCGTGCCTCACTATTCCACTAAGTCGTACTAATCATCAGCTCACAGATCTGGAGAGATCACTGCGGGCGAAATGCTTAACTGCAAGTGACTAGTTTAGAACTAGGAAAACAAGTAGTGGTGGTTGTAAAACGGCGTTAAGGTTTTTATACGAGAGACTTTCTGGTAAAAATCGACTACTGAAAAATGCGTGCACCTTTTGTGCCTGCGTGTAAATTAGCAACAAACCACGACGCGAGTGTGTGATTAACGTCAGTGATCTACAGACCATGAAGAGTGTGAAGTTCTAAATTTCCTAGTATGCTGCACATTGCGCATGCGCAAAAACAGGGAACTGTGGCGGCATCTGCTAGCATAGGAAAGTAACCTATTCTGGTCGAACTCACTCCTGTTAAAGAAATTGATTTTGTGTATTCGTGTCTCCTTAACCTTTATTGTGTTGTCTGGTTTGTTTGCGTGACACACTGAAAAGTAACACAAAGTCCTGATATTTTATTTCTACTAGTGTTCCTTTACAAGATAGACGAAATGTCTGAAAGCATAAGAACATTTACATTTGACAGAGAAGACGCCAACACTGTGCATAAGTAGGGACGTATACAGATAAAGGTGTTTTAAAGAAAGTTATTTCGACAGTGGTAACGTCAGAATTGTTTGTCGAGAAAAGTAATTTTCGATGTTTATGGCACATAGCAAGAAAACTGCGTTCTAGATACTGTTTGACTTGTTTGTGAGTATATATATTCTCGAACATATACATTGTATTTTGTGAAATATTTCGATGACACGTTTCCAATTCTTTCAGTTCTCATAAATGTAAGGTATTTATATGCGATCTTTGACAATGTCCATTATGAATTCCCCTTTGGTCACAAATTATATTATCCTTGGTTGTTCTGCGTTATGTATTATTTTTTGGTAAACACCATATTTCCTCATAAACTCACTTTCACAGTCCAAATGTCAAACTGCACGCAGACGGTAGCTCCCATATCACACGCAATTTTTACGCTGACGTATAAACGTAAATGAGCACGCGAAACAGATCAGACTCAGTACAGGAGTAAAACGCCAGGGGCGCTGCAGTACACTCAGTTGTCTTGAGTGGAGTGACAAGGAAGTCGACCGTGTGTAAGAGGGTTTATCGGTGTACTGGAGCTCGATGCGGTCATCAAACAACTGGCCATGACAGCGACCGACAGGATCCACAAAAGCGACAAAACAAGAGTCGTGCAGGTTGCTGCATCTAAGTAGGCGGTATCAGCTGTACGTGCGGACAGCCGGCCTGAGGCACGAGGCGGCGGTACTCACCACGTGCAGGTCCGCCAGTCATAGGGACACCGCGTGTCGTGTCGCTCTCGTGAGTCCCCGCTCGCGTTCTGAGCCCACGCGCGCGCCGCCTGCCCTGACCTGCGCCAACCGTAACCAATTCACAGCGACGAGGCGACCGGCCGGGGCCCTTATTTACGGACACAATGAAAAGGAGCCGTGTGGCTCCCCCGAGCGTACCCCCTACAAAAGTTCAAAAGCGCGGAGGGAGGCAAGGAAAGAAAGAAATACACCGTGAAGAGCGTTGCTCAAAGGAGCTCCGCTTCCTCAAAAGGCTTTCATAATATACCGACAATGGAAACGAGCCAGCCAAGGTAAAGAGGGCGTACAGGGGGGACGGAGGACGCGGAGAAAAGAAGCGTGTGCTGACCGCCTCGGCGCGATTGACAAGTGAAGGCCGCGTGCGTTCAGTCAAATGTTATGGTCTGGTTCCGGGCGACAGGGATCTGTCTGAACGCAACTACGTTGTTGTGTCTCTTGTCAGGCCTTCGTAACACCACCACAGACCTAGCGCGGTGTTTTGTGTTCCTCTCTAGTGTCGTGACTAACATGGAGGGGGGAGCTACAGTCGTACGTAACTCTCTGCTTTTCCCTCGAGACACAGTAATAACAAGCAACATGGTGCAGCGGAGAAAGGTGGACTATTACTTGAGGACAAACGCTTAAAACCTGACATTACGAGACTGGCAAGCCTCGATCGGAACAGTTCCTTCACAACCTGCTTCATTTCTCACTATTGAGAAAACTAAGCCGGAAATCAAACTATGGCAAAATATTAGCAACATTCCAGAGATATTTCTGTATAAACTCTATCTGAAATAGTTGACCTAAAACTCGAGAGTGAATAGCTATTTCGCGTGTCGTTAAGCAAACGATAAATTTTCCTATTGTAAATAATATACGGGTAGATCACGTAACTAATGAGGAGGTATTGAATAGGATTGGGGAGAAGAGAAGTTTGTGGCACAACTTGACTAGAAGAAGGGATCGGTTGGTAGGACATGTTTTGAGGCATCAAGGGATCACAAATTTAGCAGTGGAGGGTAAAAATCGTAGAGGGAGACCAAGAGATCAATACACTAAGCAGATTCAGAAGGATGTAGGTTGCAGTAGGTACTGGGAGATGAAGAAGCTTGCACAGGATAGAGTAGCATGGAGAGCTGCATCAAACCAGTCTCAGGACTGAAGACCACAACAACAACAACAACAACAACAACAACAACAACAAAATAATATACCTTATCTTGTGGATAATATACATGTTAAGTACGTGCATGATGCAGATTATAGCCTATTCTGCAGCATATAGGCATTTTCCTCGTCTTTCCGTGGAATGAACCATAGTCTTCATTTTGATGAAAGCGGAACGATAACTGCATAGAGTCTAAAGCGAACTGCTCAGTTATATGAGAGTGTGTTTGTGGATTTAGATCGGTCACAGCGAGGTTACTAGCGCCATTTGCTTAAATATGGTCCGCCTAATAGCAAAGCGGTAGCTTCAATATGAAAGCTGGCAGGAACGCCACAGTGCTTTACTAGGCATGGTCCAATGACAGGTAGTATGCTCATATCTTCCTCCGACCTTTCCTGACTAAAAAGGGGGGACCTTGAGTTTAACGCGAACTCCGAGCCACGTTGCAAATTATAATTTTTTATATAGGCACATAGTCACCCAAGGCGAAAGAAGGAATACATTGCAGAAAAATAGATTATTGGGCCGACCGAGGATTGAAATCGCGGGATAATAGTCTGGCAATTTACCCACTAGCTTACACAGCAGAAACGCGACAGCGTGATTTTTTATTCTGTTACATCTGACCGCAAATAACAAGAGAGGGCAAATATATATGACACTACCATTCATTTTACTCCCACTGATTCTGCATATACCATAAATCCTGAAAGGAAAACTATGAGAGACTGATGACATGATATAAGGACCTCGAATGAAGGATTGGGAGGAATATCTTCAGGCTAGCTAAAAATTTGGAAGACTAGTTACAAAGAGTGGGTGCATGAAACGTGGGAAAGAGAAATACTTCCTGGAAAAGAGCATTGCTCTTCTTAGACGAAGTAATGTACACGAACAAGAGCTGCCTGAGGGACACACGTTTGGGAACTCTCTAGGGGCATAATACGATGAAACAAAACAAAGTTTCAGGGCTTAAAATTGAGCTGAGTGGCGTCATAAGATATGGTGAACAGAATAGCCTTCAAACAGAAAATGAAGGCTACCGGAAAGTGAAGTTCAAAAATGGCTCTGAGCACTATGGGACTCAACTGCGTGGTCATTAGTCCCCTAGAACTTAGAACTACTTAAACCTAACTAACCGAAGGACATCACACACATCCATGCCCGAGGCAGGATTCGAACCTGCGACCGTAGCAGTCGCACGGTTCCGGACTGCGCGCCTAGAACCGCGAGACCACCGCGGCCGGCGGAAAGTGAAGTCAAGCATATCAACAGACAAGTAAGGATCAAAAAACGATACGAAAATGTGATTGGAAAAAGAAGTAACGTGGAGAAAAGAGGTCTCAACGAGAACAAGAACTGAATTTAAAGAGCTGCGTGGGTGGCGCATGAAGTCCAAAGATGCTACGAAATATCCCCCGATGCACACATTCCGTTTCAAGATGGGATGTTAAACTGTAATACTCCGTACATATGGGGTAGCCACTATGGCTTGATTAAAATAGCTTGGTGACTGACCGCGTGCAGTGGCAGGTGACTGTCACTGCCGTGATGCCAACCACGCTTCATCAGACTCAGCACGTGGCGATGTACGAAGAAGTGCCTGCTGAGCCCTACCACTCGGATTGCTGAAGTGCCAGTTCCATTTCAATCGACGTTGGTTGGTTGGATGTTTCGGGCAAGGAGACCAGACAGCGAGGTCATCGGTCTCATCGGATTAGGGAAGGACGGGGAAGGAAGTCGGCCGTGCCCTTTGAAAGGAACCATCCCGGCATTTGCCTGGAGCGATTTAGGGAAATCACGGAAAACCTAAATCAGGATGGTCGGACGCGGGATTGAACCGTCGTCCTCCCGAATGCGAGTCCAGTGTCTAACCACTGCGCCACCTCGCTCGGTTCAATCGAGGTATAGAAACATAATACAAACTCAGACAGGACGAGAATGAAAAAGGAAACAGAAGACGACAAAACCACTACGGAATTTGCTTCACTTGATTTAGGAATATGATAGAAATCTATACCAGGATGGGCAGACGATTTTAACTTGTTTTCACCTAATGAAGTTTCCACTGCACCTCCTCACTCTGTATTATGTTAGTCTTCAGAATAAAATGTTCGGTGCTGCCCTACTATTACACATAGATGAATACATGGCTGAGAGAAAATATCGCGACCAGAGACATAAATCTTTCAGAAGGGATTAAAAAAATGGCGAAATGTGTATAATTATGTGTCGCGAGCATCACTTCTCAATAGACGGTTCGCATACCGGGATATCTAAATACGGGAAATGCTGAGCCACGCAACATGGATAACGAATCAAATTAATCTCTGAATAGGCAAAAACGACAATTTTTCAGACCGTCATTGCCTGGGACATTACAGCAAGAAACAGTATTACAAGGCTGTTTTTACTGAACTTCAAAAGTATCTGCGCGATCTCCGAGTCATACAGCCAGTGTTAAGCGTGATCACATATACTCTATTATAGTGGTAGCAAAAGCCATGTTGACACAACGTTAAAAGTTAGCTGAGTAGCAGGCGAGTACTGCAGGAGCATGTCTATTTTATTGTATCGACTGGTCTTTTTGGCTGCTCAAACGTGTCGGAGCACAGGTGATGGCACTGTGGTGCGGGTGTCAACAGCTGTAGCGACAAACACGCGCGCTGGATGATCCTCCTCGTTCTCCTCCTCCTCCCCCACGCCCCCAACCCAGGCGTCAGCGGTCGCTTACGTAAGAGCGAATAACGAGCGCTCCGCTGGTTGCGTAACAGACAGCGCGCACCCCCGCACACGCCCGGCTCGTTGTGTAACTGCATACAGCCTGCGACAACATGTCGAGCATTAACCCTATTACGACAGCCCGCGGTGCGCCGTATCTTCCTACATATGGGTGCCTCGTGTGGTGGGCGGACGCAGCTCGCATGTGGAGGACATCACTGTTTCACATATAAAAGGAATATTTTACGCATAAGGCATGTTACTGTTTCCAAACTGGCCAACTACAACGGTCCGGTACGGATGATGATGTATCTACACAAGTTTCCAAGATATCTACATCTCTTTTCCACAAGCCACGTTGTGGTATGTGGCGGAGGTACTTTGAGTACCACACCAGTCTCACTCTCGCCCCCCTCCACCTTTCCTGTTCCAGTTGCGAATGGCCCATGGGAAGAACAATTTTAGGTAAGCG
This sequence comes from Schistocerca nitens, assembly GCF_023898315.1. Lineage (NCBI taxonomy): Eukaryota > Metazoa > Arthropoda > Insecta > Orthoptera > Acrididae > Schistocerca > Schistocerca nitens. The sequence goes on from NC_064614.1 coordinate 865,312,909, forward strand.
TCTGTCTGCGCTAGACACACTCTTGACGTTACCTTCAAGGTCTCCTCGTGACATATAAATAGCTGGAATAAATATATTACACGGCTCTTCTATGGACGTACTCTCTCGGAATTTGAACAGCACGACCCACACCAAGATGCACAACGGGTCTCTTATAGCACCTGCCACTGGAGTTAAGTGAGCATCTAGGAGCACATTACTACATGAATCTGTGCCGAGACGTGCTTGCCTTCTGTGGGTCTTCTCTATTTCCACTATCAATCGTATCTGGTACGGAACCCAGATTACGAGCAATGTTCAAGTATTGGTCGAGCTAGGGTTGGACTAAACTTCCTGAGGATTCTTACAATGAATCTCCGTCTGGCATTTGCCTTACCAGCGATTAGTTTTATGTGCACAGTCCACTGTAAATGAGCTCCCTACGCAACCTCCCAGATATTTAATGGATGTGACTGCTTTCGCTGATTGTTCTGCAATCGCATCATCATACAATAAGAAAAATTGGTTCAAATGACTCTGAGCACCATGGGACTTAACATCTGAGGTCATCAGTACCCTAACTAACCTAAGGACATCACACACATCCATGCCAGAGGCAGGATTCGAACCTGCGACCGTAGCAGTCGCGCGGTTCCGGACTGAAGCGCCTAGAACCGCTTGGCCACCGCGGCCCGCCATACAATAAGAGGCCTTTCTCCCTGTTTATGTGTAATATCCTACATTTGATTATGTTGAGGGTCAACTGCGCCAATACCTGCACCAAATGTCAATACTGTGCAGATCAGCCGGCCAGAGTGGCCGTGCGGTTCTAGGCGCTACAGTCTGGAAACGCGCGACCGCTACGGCCGCAGGTTCGAATCCTGCCTCGTGCATGGATGTGTGTGATCTCCTTAGGTTATTTAGGTTTAAGTAGTTCTGAGTTCTAGGGGACTGATGACCTCAGCAGTTAAGTCCCATAGTGCTCCGAGACATTTAAACCATTTTTTGTGCAGATCTTTCTACGTTATGCTACAATTTCCCAGCGTTGCGACTTCTCTTATACAACAGCATTATCCGCAAAAAGCTTCGACGTTATCTACTAGGTCATTTATATCTACTGTGGAAAGTAATAATCCTATAACACTCCATTGGAGTGTGGTTCAACGAAAACGAAAATAAAGTGTAATGATTAGCGATATCATCTAGGCAATACTGTATTCGTTGCTCCAAAATTTTAAACTAAGAGCCAGAGAGATGGGGTTCCTTGTAGCTCAAATAGGAAGTCACACTAAAATTGCTGATCAGTGATCAGAAGTCAAGGCAGTAAAAGAAACAAGATAAACATTAGTGAGCTCTGAAGATCCTGGCCAATGAACGGAAGCAACTAATTTACAAATTAGCTGCATTACCACCCTGGTTACCGAAACAGAGCGGAAAACTTTTCCTTCAAATAAACCTGTCATATAGGCACTATCTACTGTGCATACGGGCACTATCACGTGGGAAAATCTAAATATTTACTGCATAAAACAAACTTTGGGTCAGTAATTCGCATCCAACCAGTACGTATCCTACATTTACAGTACGTCGACGCTAATCAATATAATAAATAAATTGGCTGTTGTTGTTAATAAAATGGCTAGCAGAAACTGAAAAATACTTGCCACGTATAATACCAATTGAATTGACTGTGATACTACATTTATTAAATCAATCTATTACCAACTAAGTAACACATAAATATATTACATGAAAATGGTACAACCGGTCTCTCCCTGATGGGTCACACAGCCGTGTATCTCAGTCCTTGAATATAGTCAGTATATTCCATATGTGGGAACGTAAACAGTGCTGCTTCTCAGTACTGCATTGTCTGCTTGCAGTATCTCGTCAGAATTTAAAAGAAACCATTTTATAGATATAGAACATGAACATGAACTTGAAGCGTTAAAGTAACGGTCACCTCGTTTATGGCAGATGAGCTAAACAATTTTCTGAAAAAGTGGTTTGAGAACGAACTTACACATAAATTATCGTATCAGAGAACTAGTTGGAGGAAGGGAGAAGCACGAGCCTAATGAAGTAATTCTCTCCACTAAAAACAAAAGCACTGCAAGGGATTCAGAAAAATTAAACGAAGCATAAGGGACGATGGATGTATAGAGGAGAGCAAATAACCAAAAACAATGAATTCAGATGCTTGGGGATAAAAATAATAATGAAAGAGAATGAGCAGTTCTTAATTCTCTGTAAAAGGGCAGACGAGACACTGAGATCCATTCCGGAATACTGCGTTAACTACGGAACCATTTAAGGTCGTTTGAACAGTCTTGTCACCAGCTTTGTCATCAAATGCGTACATCTGGCGATTTTCCATTCTATCTTACAAATATGTACACATGCTATCGTACTAGCTTGAGAATCACAGTTCAATTGTTTTTAAAGGATGCAATGAAGCATTTAATGAAAAGAGCAAACTATAAGGAAAGACACTGGCGTTTCCATAAATAGCTGTGCAACAGCATTTTTTTTTTTTTTTCTGACTCATGTCGTCCATTCCAAACACAGAGGATGAAAGGCTTTTTGAAAACATGCTGAAGTTAGAACAACGGAAATTAGTATTTCAGTTCACAGTTAGAAATAAAAGAACACTGTTTCACCATTTTTGGAAATTCAACCAGTAAGGGGGTAAAACTGTGGGTGAAAGTTTTTTGAAAGTAAATCATTGCTAATGAACTACTGAAGCATTTTAAATCTACATCTATGAAAATGTTGTTTCAGTGTTTTCTGAAATTCAACAGTCTAAGGGTGTGAAATAAGGGATGAAAAGTTTTATGAAATTGTTTCATTATGAAAGCACATTCAAAGTTAAATCTACGAAAATTTGTATTCAGCATCTTACTCCTCGGTTAGACATAAGGAAATATAAGGTATCGTATGAAAGTTTCTATGGATATATCATCACAAGAACGCAAGAGCATGATTAACAAAAACCTTTGACTCCACCTACCAAAATCGTTCTCTGGTCTGAAGTTCATTTGGGGCACACCATGCTTCTATGGTCTACACCATCGTAAAAAATTTAGAGGATACTGCAACTTCTGAACAACATAAAAATTCGATAAAAAAACCTAACTGTGCGGACCATGGCGTCTACGCGAGCGAATCGGCGGACGGTAAGTTAGTCTGAAATACAAGCTTAAACAAAAAGGAGAAGAAAGTGTCCTGGCGTCTCATTCCTCAGTTACATCCTATCTCTTTAATGTTATTTCGATTTCGGGAACTTAACACAAGAAACTCATCGGCGAACAATAGTAGCCGACCGTGATATTTATCCCTTTTCCAAATTTAATCTATCATATATGGTCATAGAAACAGTAGGGTGCATTTTCTTGGCTGGAAATTTAGTATTTTTGGAATCATTCTTTCACGTCATGCTTCGTAAATACGATATGTGTTAACAATATTACGCACCTCTACTGCATTAACTGCAAACAGGACAGAATATTACTCCAGAATAATGAAACGCTCCAGACGAGAACACAGTAGCGGAGGCTTTATCCTGATCCAGAAGGCGTAAAATGAAAGGGACGCTAGATGTGTAGCCCACAGTGTTACTGGCCAGTTCGGCTGGAGTAACGTTGCGACAGAGATCAGGAAGTCTGCCGCTGGGGAGACACCATCGCGGCGGCGATAAGAGCAAATGGAAGTGTCGTGTAGAGCGAGGGGGACGAGTGGGGAAAGGCGGGCGGCATTGCGGCACGACGTTCTCCGTCGCGAGAGAGCCATTTCCTCCCAGCTCCTCAGAATACGGTGCAGGTTTCTGGAGCGTTTGTACTGAGTTCTCGTTTTGGATTTATTAAACGCGCCCAGCAGGGCCACGCGATTGCCGACCGACTGCATGTCACTCTTACACTGTCGTCTCAGTAGTTCACATGGGGAGAGAAGGGGAAGAGTGTATGATTAGCACACCGCTTTCACAGCTGTTAATTTTAGCTTTTCGATATCAGTGTAGCTTCGTCTACCGTGTACATCAAGTAGCTCCTCGTCTGTCATACAAGACTGTGGATATCCCGTGCCACTACTACTATAAGGAACAAAAATCTTTAGCAAGAGTAGTACACCTATCCTAGTCCTACGTGTACCAGTCAGACTCGACGGCCAGTCTGTTATGGAGGTGAACTATTGTCTCATTCTCTGACAACGAAGATTTCTTGAGCCCTCGATCTTCTGATTAATTTTAAGCGACCTGCCACGAACTCCTCTCCTGCATCAGTCCTTTCATCTCAAGAGTAGCAACTGCACTCTATAGCCTCAATTACCTGCTGTATGCAGTCCAGTTTCTGTCTTCTACATGGTTTTTTTCTTTTTTTTTTTGTTCTTTGTTGGTTTTTTTCTGAAGATGGCGATGATCAAGGACATCGTTAAATCTACGTGAAAGCACTAACCACTAATCGGATATTGACCACACAACAGTAATATACAACCTCCCCAAAAATATAATCTACAAGATACGTCACATCAAACTGATTATCAACAGTTCTTGAGTTCATTTCGAGCTTTGGTAAACCAAACACGATACACGCGGCGCGAAGATCTTGCGTGTAGTTATCATAGAAAACGCTGTCATAGACACTAGAGCTCGATAAATGGTGATAGACGGAGAAGGACAAGTGAAATATACTTTACATACTGCAGTCCTCGGGGCCTGGATAGAATTTTCGTCTAGTGTATCCGGAGGTACGAAGGTCAAAATTCAGTAGCCGTTAAAATAATTACAGACGAACAAAAGCTCAGTTAAAGGAGATCGCGGCAAAGAATCGACAAGGTTTAGTGAAGGAATAACCACGGCATCACAGAAAATCTGAATTAAAATGGCTGTATTAGGAATTTAATCCTGCTTGTCCCGTAAGTGGGCACTGGTCGATGAAATGTGCGGCATTTTTCAAATCTCACGTGATAGAGGTGGCCATACGCTCTGCACGAAACGAACTAACCGTCCTGTTAGAAGACATATGGACATATGGTGCCATTCAGACATGTCCAGTTTATGGTTTAAAAAAAAAAAAAAAAAAAGCGGTTCAAATGGCTCTGAGCACTATGGGACTTGACTTTTGACGCGGTTGCGCGGTTCCAGACTGTAACGCCTAGAACCGCACGGCCACTCCGGCCGGCTCTGGTATTACACTTGAATGTTAAGTTATAAGACATTGGTAATCAAGAAGCATCAAAATACATCAGTTTTCCATCTCCAATCTGTCGCAGAAATGGGGACAGGCAGCAACTGTCATTCGTATATCGGATTATGGAAACATGAAGTAGACACCTGAATTGCTCATATGCACTCTCATTGCTGTAATGTGTCTGAAATCTTATGGGACTTAACTGCGAAGGTCATCAGTCCCTAAGCTTACACACTACATAACCTAAATTATCCTAAGGACACACACACACCCATGCCCGAGGGAGGACTCGAACCTCCGCCGGGACTAGCCGCACAGTCCATGACTGCAGTGCCTCAGACCGCTCGGCTAATCCCTCGCGGCTCTCATTGCTGTAAGTGACCCTAATTCCCGTTGTAGTATATGACTCCCTTCTTTGCCTGTAGATATATCCATATTCACAACCGCTTATAACAGGTACAGTACATAGAGCTCCGATAAATCTGTATATGACGTACACCTCAATAAAGGCCACAGGGAAAGATAAACAGGCAGTGGATGGATGCAAGAGTAATGGCTGTACCGAGGTAGCGAGTAACAGAATGTTGCAAATACTTCAGATTTTTCCAGGCTATCCCATACGTTTTTGCCTACTCCTAGCACTAAAACACTACTCTGTAGACAATAAAGGCGGTTTTTAATAGAAAACTAAAACGGAAACACAAAATTATCACACACATCTTTGCAACCAAAATGAACTATAAGTCTTCACTAACACTTCAAAGAGAACGTTTTCTCCACTGCATAATGTTTCATGACTTTGCTGTTGTTCTATGTGCATGCCTCATCCAAGGGAAAGAACGGAGGAGTTTATTTCAGAGAATATGGATAAAGAGCGTCCAACGGGACTCAAAAGGCCATTACTGGAATGGAAGCTTAACGGTGCCTCGCTTTCCCCTGAAAGTGGTGCCAAATAACAGGATAGGCCTACGCCACTATCCTGCGTTATCCTGTTTGCCTTTCGACACGTAACAGTTAGTTGGGCATGGAAACTCCGAAAACCGGAACATGTTTGCCTGTTGTAGCACAAATCAAACAAGCAAATGAATGAAACCGCCCACCAGCACTGTGCGAAGTAAATAACAGAGGAAAGCATAGTTTGGGTTACTTTGTCCCACGAGCACAACCACTTTAATCAGATATTATTATGGGAATATACGCGTGTACATGAATCTACTTTGTGGAGTTCATTATCTTCTTACTTCGACTAATAAACATCCAATATCATTCAGTAACGCTGGGTATGATAGATCAATAACATTGCCTGTATAATTACGTTCGTGGCGTTTTGCCTTTTTTCTCCTTAGCAGGTCAATCACGAGACCAAAAATTTCTGTTAGTCAAGTCACAACTGGTTTATGAATTACCATACAACGAACCTGTGGAATTATCACCCCCAAAAGAACTTCAAATTTCCATTCCATAATGCATCATTACGGTGCTATTCTTATTTAACGAAGAATGCCAACCAATTTGAAATATTCTGATATCACTTGTCACCTATTTTTTTGTGCACTTGATTAAATACGAATCACCGATTATATAATTGCTACAAAATATGTAAGTGAAAAGTTCTAGTCATGAAATGTATCTAGTTAGTGTAAAAAACCGTAATAAAAGTAGAATACTGAACATTACGCTACAAATGATAAGGCAGAAATTGCTCTCCTTACAAGGCTTTTAATGTACGTGTGTTCTGTTGATAGTCTTTCCTCAGTCAGTTGGCCAATCGAATGAAATTTTTTGTTTACCTGTGTGCTTATAGAAATTCACCAAAAACATAAATGTTTGGGCGTTGATTAGCATGCGTTCTTAAATTCTATCACAAACAATTGCCATTTATGTAGAATTCTTGTTACCTTTGTAATTAATGGGCGTGACTTACGCTTCTTTTCAGTCACAAGGGGTTACATGTGGAGCTAGTCACAGGGGGGTTACAGCTGCATATATAATACCATATCTAGCTGATTCCATCGGACCCCGTAGTGCTGTCAAGTCATTGCGATTTCGCGGCCCATCCTGCCAGAGGTTTGAATCCTCTCTCGGGCATGGGTGTGTGTGTTGTTCTTAGCATAAGTTAGTTCAACTTAGTTTAAGTACTGTGTAAGTCCAGGGACCGGTGACCTCAGCAGTTTGGTCCTTTAGGAGTTCACACACATTTTGAATATTGCGATTTCAGCTTTTTTAACGAGTTGAATCAATGTTCAGAACTGACACTAACATTGTTCACTCTCGTTCACGGTGACCTAGAGAGAGAGAGAGAGAGAGAGAGAGAGAGAGAGAGAGAGAGAGAGAGAGTGTGTGTGTGTGTGTGTGTGAATTCCTAAGCCGGCCGCGGTGGTCTAGCGGTTCTGGCGCTGCAGTCCGGAACCGCGGGACTGCTACGGTCGCAGGTTCGAATCCTGCCTCGGGCATGGGTGTGTGTGATGTCCTTAGGTTAGTTAGGTTTAAGTAGTTCTAAGTTCTAGGGGACTTATGACCTAAGATGTTGAGTCCCATAGTGCTCAGAGCCTTTTTTTTTTTTTTTTTTTTTTTTTTGAATTCCTAAGGGACCAAACTGCTGAGGTCATCGGTCCCTAGACTTACACATTACTTAAACTAACTTATGCTAAGAACAAAACACACACACACACACACACACACACACACACACACACACACACCCGTGCCCGAGGGAGGACTCGAACCTCCGGCGGGAGGTGCCGCTCAATCCGTGACTTGGCGCCTCAAACCAAGCAGCATCGAAAATATTTCCTCCCTTCTTCTACTACTGCATCAGAGACATGTCCTGCCACGGCATGATCACGTCAGTCAGTATGGTCGTCGACTGAACGTAATAAAATTTTTGACGACTTTGAAATAGTTCCCACACATGGACTACTTCCACCAAATACTAAATTTTTGCGGGAGGTCGAGATATTCCGGGACTTAAAGACCGTATTTACGAAATGATGCGAAAATCAGCAGCAATAAAAGAATTAGATTCAATGTAACCTGAACTTGATGGCCGGAGATCAAGTGACAAATTCCAGTATGGCTTGATGTCGAGATAAAGTCGTTTGCTTTGTTCCACTTAATGCTGTGTCATTAAAGTGGGCACATAAATGCATCTCCATGATATGACAATTCGAGGGCTCAATTTCACAATGAGCATTTCCCCGCTTGGTCATATCACAACCGGCAGAATCCCACATAGATCTGATGAGAGAATGCGTTGCCAGAACTGCACCAGCTGCTGTTCTAAATAGGGACGGTAGGTCTTCTTAACGAAGACAAGCAAATCGGCAGGGTAACTCTGGAACAAGGAAGACATCGGTCTGGCCAGTTCTTCGGTCCAATCAGCGTACTGATAATCAGGCGACTTAGCATCTTGACTTTCGGGGACACAAAAAACCAGTAGTAATGGCGCGTTCTAAAATTCTGCCTAACAAAGCGGAGGTGGACGGGCGACGTTGCCAGAGCAGCCGGGCTTGGCCTGGCCGGGCCGTCTGGTTTCCGGCGGCAAGGTGGCAACTTCCGGCCCGCTGCGGCGCTCGAATAGGCAGCCCGCATGCGGGCGCCGCTTGCGAAGTGGAGCGGAAGCGACGCACGGAACTGTTCGCACGCTCCGCCTGCGTCACTCCGACGTGTTGTGCGCTGTCTGCCGGAGCCGCCCAACATTTCGCAACTGATACAGACCTCTCCCAACGGCGTATCCAGGCGGCGAGGCTGCTGGGAGGGCTACTACGACGATGTTGATCGTGGCACCGTATACAGCATTAGATTAGAATGAGCCGCACAATGGGGTCTTCTAACGACGTTTGCAATGAATCATTTTATACTAGAGCCCCCGTCTTCTATAGAGCAGTATAGGTACAAAATACACATCAGCATTCCGCATATTGTACAGTACACGGTGGCGGAAATTACATAGTGCACCTGAACCATTTTACACACTTAGTGCACCTGAACTATTTTGCACACTTCCTACTCCATTCACGCATTATGCGTGGGGAAAACGACTGACGTTAAACCTTTGTGTATGTGCGAATTGCTCTAAATTTACCTACATGGTAATTATGCGTCACACATGTGCGAAGAAGTACTATTATTTGGCTCCGAACAAGGACTCTCAGAATTTTAAGTGAAGCCTTCCCGTCCCCTACTACAGCATTTCTAGAATACTCCTGTCCTGATTATAAAAGCGCGCGACCTACTGCGGAGATCTTCTTTCCGTTCCCTCTATTTCCTCCGTCATTTTAACTTGCAAGAGGTTTCAGCTGCCGAACATTATCCAACGATTTCTTTGAACGAAGGAATGAATGAGTGAATTGCGTAAGCTTTGTACGGATTCTTCCAACGGATATCAATCTGGCGGAAGCTTTCTCCTTAATTAAATGCAAGCAGTCGTTCCCAACTTAATCCGTTCCGTGGAAATGCCCCTAGGTACTTGGACAGTTGTGATTCCAGTGATTAACTGGCATTAGCGTATTCAAACAAAACCGTCACTGTCAAGGCATCTCATTACACACTGTACATGTTGGATTCGTATTGATGAGGAAATAAAGCTTTTAAATTTTTAACAGTTACGTGGGTGATGAAATAACAACAGTACAAAGGTTGTACTAGTCTGTACAGTATTGCTTAACACGTGGTGTTCCATAAAATTGAAGATCAAATATCGATCGTCATTATAACAACTGTTTTTCACGTGCTGCCCCAATCACTCCAACTTGCTAGGTCTAAGAGTGTGATAACTTGGGCCCCCAAACATTATACACTTATCAACACACCAGAAAGTTTGTCAATGTAATGCCCTGTAATCAAGCTAGCTGTGTAACATTGCCGCCATGAACACGTTCGCCAGCCGCTGTGGCCGAGCGGTTCTAGGCGCTTCAACTCGGAACCGCGCTGCTGCTACGGTCGCAGGTTCGAAGCCTGTCTCGGGCATGGATGTGTGTGATGTTCTTAGGTTAGTTAGGTTCAAGTAGTTCTAAGTTCTAGGGGACTGATGACCTCAGAAGTTAAGTCCCATAGTGCTCGGAGCCATTTGAACACGTTCGTCTTTGGTCGACTGTTCTGTATCAACATAATTCACATCTGATGACAAGTTCCCTCTATTCCGCCGACTATGTATGTGACCAGGGACTTTTGCCAGTATTAAATTTCGTGTAGATACAGAAAAACTACTACTGCTCTTAGAGTCAGCTAACCTATGTGAGCGGTTCTGGAAACTTGTTAACAATGTTCACACACAGTATAAGACACTATGAACTCAATGCCAATGGCTCAAATGGCTCTGAGCACTATGGGACTTAACTGCTGAGGTCATCAGTTCCCTAGAACTTAGAACTACTTAAACCTAACTAACCTAAGGACATTACACACATCCATGCCTGAGGCAGGATTCGAACTTGCGACCGTAGCGGTCGCGCGGTTCCAGACTCAAGCGCCTAGAACTGCTCGGCCACACTGGCCGGCTCAATGCCAATGAAGCGTTGATACCAGGAAATAAGAAAGGAAGACATGCTGTCGATAGTCAGTCCACATCCTTTACATGGTAATTACACACGGAAGGCGACTGAGATGGAAGAGCAGATCAGACATCAAAAGCGAATTGCACGCGTCTTAGTCACCTCATGACACTGATAAAAGAACCAAACCAACAAATTTTCTCATCACTTTAGAACAGTTGTTCGTTACGTACGAAGTTTCAACTTCGGTAAAATTTACTTTTCTCCCTGGAACACTAGAAACGGCAACATCGGTGAACGCCACATAATATTTTGTTCCTGTGAGGTACCAGCTGTTTCATCCTACCCACAGTGACAACTTTCAAGTGATACTATGCACAATACAACCATATGGCTGCAACGACAACGAACAGTGATTAAGGCTTCAAATCCGGAATCCCTGGGACATATCAGGCCCAGACTCCAGCGAACAGAAGTTCGCAAAAGAAACGAAGGTAAGAATACTGGCAGTTGCAGTGTGTCCGCGCTGAGAGCAAACTTGCTCCGCTGACCCACAAACGGGTCTATTTGTGAATGTGTTGGGCTGTTCGCGAGCGGGCCCCCAATAAACTGTTGGCTCAGTCTGGAAGGCGAAGCCAGGGGAAATACCGTGTGGAAAAGAATGTGAACGGATGAGGGGGAGGAGGAGAGAGCCACGGCTACACTAGAGACATCAGCAGGATGAGCGCTCATTATCTGACGCAGGTCCCAAGGTCGCAAGTGTCAGTTGGGTTGTATGGAGCATAGGGGTTAACACGCCGCGACATGGAAATTCATCACGTGCTGCTTAACAAGAATTTGATAACACTGATGACACTGTGATTACATAATTCCAGCTAGAGGTTCGAGTCCTCCCTCGTGTGTGTGTGTGTGTGGTGTTCTTAGCAAAAAAATGTTGTGTGAAATCTTATGGGACTTAACTGCTAAGGTCATCAGCCCCTAAGCTTACACACTACTTAACCTAAATTATCCTAAGGACAAACACACACACCCATGCCCAAGGGAGAACTCGAACCTCCGTCGGGACCAGCCGCACAGTCCATGACTGCAGCGCCTTAGACCGCTCGGCTAATTGTTCTTAGCATAAGTTAGTTCAAGTAGTGTGTAAGTCTAGGGACCGATGACAGCAGTTTGGTCCCTTAGGAATTCTCTCTCTCTCTCTCTCTCTCTCTCTCTCTCTCTCTCTCTCTCTCTCACACACACACACACACACACACAATTCCAGGAAAGCAGATTAAGCGAAATTTCTGTACGCGAGGGCAATGGGAGTCAACATAAGTGAGCCAAGCAAGCGGAGGGATGACATACGGGCAGCAGGGACAGCCAGTGCTCATTGGGAAGGTAGGGTACATCTTGTGCGTCCGATAAATGAACGCTGACAACCAAAAATGGTTCAAATGACTCTGAGCACTATGGGACTTAACATCTAAGGTCACCAGTCCCCTAGAACTTAGAACTACTTAAACCTAACTAACCTAAGGACATCACACACATCCATGCCCGGGGCAGGATTCGAACCTGCGACCGTAGCGGTCGCGCGTATCCAGACTGAAGTGCCTAGAACCGCTCGGCCACTAAGGCCGGCGAACGCTGACAACCCTCGAACATACACCATTAATTTTCTATGGTAAGCAAGTTCTAGATGCTTTATTAAGCCGTATTTAGACAATGAAATTATACCGCAGTGTCCTCTTTTGTAATCAATAAGCAACCATGACCTGCTGAGAACACGTTAAGCACTTTGTTCGCAATGGTTTAATCTTCAAGGTAATCACACTGTGCGGAAGGTCTCATCAGGAACGTGTTAAACATTGTTCTACTTACATTTAGACTATTTCGATAGCACCAAACATCAAAAGAGACCCGGAATAAAATTGTCCATACATTTCAGGTCACAAGAAATAATCCGTACTATACATGTAACGGAAAAGTGTTTCCCAGCAATTCTGGACTGAATGAGCATCAACTTTCTCCAGAAACCGAAGTTTCTCAGCAGATTCTTCCACCTGTGAATGTGGAACGGATCAGAATAGCTCCACATATGCTAAGAGTTCATCTCGAGTAATGATCACACGCGAAAACGCTTTAGATGTACTCTGTTATGAGGTAAACACTTCGTACTTCGATCTAGTGGTATTTACTGTTTCTCTATTCCTTGGCTCGTTTCTATATTGTTTCATTACAATAATGCGTAGTATTTATATGCATTCTTTGGTGTCAATTTTTTGTTGTCATCTAAGCAAACAAAAAACATTTCCACTTTAATCATTCTCAAACCTTAAATCAACATTATACTTTAGTGTAATTAGTGTGGTACGAAATATCGTATAATCTTCTGACGAGACAAAAAAAAAACCTCCATACATAAAAGGACATACGAGTTCTGAAACACGTGTGTACACAAACTCATGTGCTACTTTCTGAATGCAAGAAGGCATCAAGATATAAATGAAGTATATAAAATACTGTGTCACAGCGTACACATGAAGATACAGGACTGATTCACAGTCTAATTGGTACACCCGTGTTTCGGCACCAATAAAATGCCGGCACGGTAGCTCAGCGTGTTCGATCAGAGGGCTACGTGCCCTCTATAACAAAAAAACTCGAGTTAATCGATCACCGACGAACTAAACCGATGTCTTACGACGTCCGCCTCGAGCAGATGCAACGAACAAAAACGAATAAAATGAGATTAAAAAAAAGTGGCCGAGCGGTTCTCGGCGCTACAGTCTGGAACCGCGCTATCGCTACGGTCGCAGGTTCGAATCCTGCCTCGGGCATGGATGTATGTGATGTCCTTAGGTTAGTTATGTTTAAGTAGTTCTGAGTTCTAGGGGACTGACCTCAGAAGTTAAGTCCCATAGTGCTCATAGCCATTTTTTTGGTAATCCCAACGGTTTTCTGTAAGCTTGTCAAATAAATCACACAGAAACGTTGAGCGCCTTATACAACCACCGCCATGACCATCCCAATGCCACAAAGTGAGCAACAAACGTATGGCCAGGCAATGAATTTTACAGGCGCTGTGAAGTAAGGAAAAGTAAGCGCCAACAGCAAAATACTGCATTTTATTAGTATAACTGACCCACTCAGATAGTAAGGTACACCATAAGTGCATTGTTCCGAACAAAATTAATACGGGATGAACTGAAACTCACATGCGATTCCAGACATTCGTCTCGTAGATACTTTAGGTAGAAATAAAAGGGTTGTTACGGAAAACCAATTTGGCAACACTGTAATTATGTACGTTGTCGCGGTGTTCGTCTTCAACCCGAAGACTGGTTTGATGTAGCTCTACATGCTCCTCTATCCTGTGCAAGCTTTTTCATCTACAAATGAATTCTGTAACGGACATCTTTCTGAATCTCCTTGCTGTATTCATCTCTTTGTCTCTTCCTATGACTTTGACCCCCTCCTCCCACATGCACTTCCCTCCAATACTAAACTGGCGATGCCTTCAAGTCTCAGAATGTGTCCTATCAACCGATCCCTTCTTATGGCCAGGTTGTGGCACAAATTTCCTCAAATAGATCACAGGTACGGCATGAATATTCATTCAACACTCTGGAACTGTGCCGCCCAGCTAGTAAAGAGGATACATTTCGGGTATGGAATACTCGAGCTTGATTCCGGATCTAGGTGTATTTTTTCAGTATTTTCTAATAATTGTATTTGTGTGAGTGCTATTTCTACAGTGGTATCTGGCTTCTTAATCATTATACAGGAGTTACAGCAGATCTTGTACGAAATACAGGCAGTTGTTTAATATCAACACAGAAAAACGGACAATTGTTTTTATTATTTCGTTTCCAGAGACAAAGTTTGCCTTTAAACCTTTACTCTTTACTCTTCCACGTACTGTATATCCTCCATTCTTTCCGGTCCATTGTCATTATTGCTTCCTCGTTCTTCAGTTCAAACTGATTGCTACTCTTCACGAATGTTTCTGCCATGTTCGACCAATAATTGTTACATTCAACACTGGGAAAAAATTGCAGTTGTAGGTTATACATCGTTTAAGCAACACATATATGCTACAGCACAATTACGCTAAACAAAACCAGAAAAGTAAAAGATTACACCTAGGACCGTAATCGAATTTTCGAATATTCTAACGAAAAATTGTATCCACCGCAATAACTGGTCAGCACACCTACACAAAACTGAATGAAAATACTGTCACACATAGGACCACAGCGCAGCCAAATTATCTTATTTGACGTGCACTATGCGCCGAAAAATATGCATGGAACGAAATTTTGTTACTTTTTCACTATTATGTATGCAAAAAATCATCTTGTGGAGTCCCAAGCGCCCGAATTTTGGTTCACCGCCTATAAACGGGGACCGAACCTTTCGTTCAGACAGTCTGACGGTCTATAATTCGTATGGATAACGTCTACAGATGGGTTTAACAAAATACTTTAGAAGAATGCTGTGTTTGCTCCACATTTCCTCTCAGACATAGCGTTAACAAATTACAAGTAGGCCTTTTATTACAATATTTTTGTAGGTATTTATTACACACGTATTTCGTGCACAATAAAGTCTTGGTTGATTTTGTGCCTTCAGAAAAATATTCGGGCTTGAAACAACATTCTAGTATGGATTCTTTACAATGTCATACGATGTACAAACTCTTGTGTTAATATGGAAACGTGTCTTTAAAATAAGTTATTTTTTTGTCACTGATATTCCTGGCTGATTATTGCGCTTATACTCTTCCCCCTCCTGTTAACAGTTTATTGTTTGCTCATATTTCTTTCAGCACTAGTTCAACATTTAATTATGCCATCATAATGTAGCAATGTTCCAAGTGACTTAATTCAGTTGATATGATACCTATTCCTAACGCTGTAAACTACCTTCGTTTCAGTATGAGAACTGTACGTGGTTCACAGGTGCTCCTCGAATACGACAGATGAGGCAGAGTACCTTCCCGACATATGGGATCTGAACGACTAGAGCGGGTCAGGTAAAATACTAACATTAGTTAAATTTTTTCACGTGGTTTTTTCGTACATTAGCGATGGTTGGGTTTGTAACTCTGGACCATGTGAACTGCATGAGAGGAGTTATATTACAGCAAACATTATAGAAAGTGTTCGCATTCTAGCAATCAACAAAGTGACTTATCCGAAAAGGATCAATAACATCAGTCAACAGTCAATCGACTTTTGCAAACCAAATGTTTGGAGTTTGATTCTCAATTAGTCAAACACGTTTCGCTGTAAGCTAGTGTGCTTTTCACAACTGGTAAATCCGGGAAGTATCAAGTACGCCGAAAGCCTAATGGCCAGAAAAACACAAGTCACGTCATACTTTTTTTGCGATACTATGTGAAACATCTTACCCCAATTCGCGGTTGAGCTAACCGTCAGGTCGGAAGAATGACAGGACAGAAGACCAGCGATAAAGTGTTGTAAAAGCACTGTTGTGCTGTAAAATCTCCAAAGATTTACTAAAACTTGTTTCTAATATTTCAAATCTTGATAACAAAAGTGTTGCTATTTTATTAGAAGATATATTCTGCGGAGAACATGGTAATTAACTGATTACACTGAAAAACTGGAAAGGATTCAAAATGGATCACCGATGACTTTTTTTTGTCCGTAGTGTTTTGTAGTCTATTAAATTCACTGAACGTAAATTGAAAATGCCTATTTGTAGGTCCCATACATACTTTCATACCGGTGAGTAACAATGAAAGTAAATGTGTACTATTCAGGTTACAAAATAGTAACTTCTCCTTAGTACGCGGTGTTTTTGATACACTGACAAGGAAAGCGATTAAGTCATCGGCGTTGTCGGCATAACATTCATCGACCACAGATGATCGCGCTGTTCTGCGTTATCTACAAGAAATATCTCCCTGGAAGACAGTCTGATCCAAACATCAACAGTACACTTCCGTCTGATATCGTCGAAATGAGAGTACTGAATTACCCGTATAAAAAGATAACTTGATTGGATAGAGGGATTCTTGAGGTGCTGTAGTATAATAACAGCCTTCAGAATTCGCTACACGACTCAAATGCGTGCTTATTAGTTGTCTCTTGTAGAGAAAAAAGTGTTTTCATCATTTAATCGACACGTACCTTTTGCGTTTTGTTTGCACCTCAAAGGCAAAAAGGCTCACGATTTTCCTACAACAACAGATCCAATCGCACGGTAGCCTAGAAGGCCATCTTAAATAGTATCTGTTTCAGGTCTTGTTGTTGCATATGGTTTTCGCAGCACATTGAT
The DNA here is from genome assembly GCF_023898315.1 of Schistocerca nitens. Lineage (NCBI taxonomy): Eukaryota > Metazoa > Arthropoda > Insecta > Orthoptera > Acrididae > Schistocerca > Schistocerca nitens. The sequence goes on from NC_064614.1 coordinate 865,329,854, forward strand.
TAGGTTATCACAGTGCGCGGTAATTCTAGCGACCACATCACTGACACTTCCTCGTCTAAATTTGTAAACCGAAGGTTTGCTTATTACTATTAAATGGCAGAAATAGACAAACGAAGTCATGCCCACTTTCATGGTGCGTCTACCTTTCACAGCAATTACCATTAAAATGGAGGGAAATACACGAGCATAAATTCAGTTCATTGTCTTTTTGATCAACGGCGTCTATTAACGTCTGTCGAATAAACTGACAAAGAATAAACCAACAGGTTGTTGTCAATAGTCGTCTGTTTTTGATTGTGAGGAGACATTTATGATGACAGCTCGTCCGGCTGCGTTTGTGAGCTAATGTAGCGAGCAGTTCACGAGCACAATGCACGTAGCTCCCGCCTCTGCTTTGTGTCCTCGTGGGTCTTCAACAGGCTTCACCAAAGGATCGATGACCGAGTTCTTTTCCCTTCGCGTACGGTGATGCCGACTGCGCTCAAGAGCTGCGTCCTGTTAACGTGTCGTTCTCCACAATAACGAGCACGTAGGTCACGGCTCCTGGTGATAGCATCAAACTGGCCGCCGGTGCCGGCGCGTTGCGTGTAGGAAGAGGACTGCCCGGTCCCCACTCGTTATCTATTAATCTGAGCCGTGCGGCAGCTGTTGGCCTGGTGGTAACAGCTGAGCGTGTTTGTTACGAATTTGGAGCATACACAGTCGATGTCCATTAACAAGGGGCAGTGAAAAGAAGGGGAGGAACAGGCTGTACTGTGGGAAAGTGGAAGGACCAGCCTTGGAGCTGTGGCAGGGAGGGAGGAGAGTAACAGGGCAGGACAGGACAGGTAGCCTCATCAGCTGGTCACAACCCTTCACCTAGTGGCACTATTATTTTCTTCACTTCACAGCTAAGAATTATGCACGTATTGTGGGCCGATCCCATGTGCGAAAAAATGCCTGACCAAAGACTGTGCCCGAGCCTGGCGTTCGTACATAGGAATAGGCATAACAGTGGGAATACTTGGTTAACTTACCTTACAGCGGTTTAGTACAGAACGCCTTTATCAGTACACTCTTCAGCGTCTGAGCGACGAAGCCGCCATTAAACGTCCAGTACGTAGTACGAGCCTTGTTGGGAAAGTCTAATTAGTGGCAATCGGCGACGAATTAAGATGAGATATTATTCGTGCTTGGAATGGTCTGAGAGGAATAAAATTACCTGTGATCAATTCTTGCTTGAAACAGCGATAGGGCCCAACAGAAATTTCAAATGCATTTATTCGTAATTCCCCAGAATGAGTAAATTGGATCACTCATCTCATCTGCACTGTCCTTGTACCGAACGGTTCAGTCGACCCATACATAAAACTTCGCGTTTGTCTCTTTGGCCCAAACCATATGTCGTTAGCCGATAATCCGATACTTCCGGCTCTGTTTTCCCTACGAGGAAACGACAAACCCAATCTGTGGCATTATGAATTCTTTAACAGTACTAGTGAGCATCCTGAATTGAGAAATATTTATGTTTGACAGTTTTCAGGCAGCATGTGGTAGCCTCTCGTTCTTTGATACAACTGTCCCACGGTCCTTTAAATACTCGAAGAAAGTCATAGTTAAGAAATACCTGGCGCCGCTGATCAAACATGTTTCCTGATGATGATTAGTTGATAGAAGTTGCTATGGATAAAGTTTACTTCAGCCGCAGCTCTTAGTGGTTCTCGAATATGACTTTCTTCGATTACACCGAACGCTTTCTAGATGTATTACACAATTCACTAAGGTCATAAACATCAACATCTTTTGGTGATAAACGCTTTACAACTCTTTCAATTAATGTTAAATTTGGTTGAGCTCTGAGCATGTAAGACACTAGCCTAACATTAAAATCTGTTATGTCATTTACAACAGAAAAACCAGCGTCACTAACACACATTCCAAATTACTTACGCAGAAATTAGTATATTTTTGTTTATTGCCTTTATTCTGAACTATTTACGTGGACTGCAAAAACTCCTTGCGCGATCATCAGACGTTACAAGACAAAGCGTGCCTGATGTGATATGGTGCCAAGACACAGGCCAATCTATATTTAACTGCCGCATCGCAGCCAAATTCCACTCTGCATATTGGAGTTTGTATCAGACACCAAGTCCAATAGCTCGCTAACAAGGAAAGCTTTTTGTATAAAGATGGCAACTGGGTGAGATAATTGTTTCAATCTGTCACTTTACTTACGTCAACTGTAAACATAATTAGTGTAACACAGACGGCGTAACGGTTAAATTCTATTTATTGGCATGGTGAGACACTAAAAGCTATATTTTAAAAACTTCATTACGATCGTGTTTCTACGCCAACATGTGATACAAGTGGAATTAATAACAATCGAAACAAGTATCAAAGACATTCCAGATATTCCCTGTTGCGTTGATAAAAGAATTAAGTAGCAAGAAGTAGCTTAATAAATTGATTCTGCACTAGTTTTTACTTTTGGCTATTCGAGATACTTTAACCTTAAGCATGATGCTCTTCCAGAAGTTACGAAGAAACCATAAGCTGCCACATATAGAATGAAAAGGGATTGTAAAAATATCAGCAATTTCTGTCAGAAACCTAGCAGTTTTTCATTGTGTGTACTGGAGTTGCTGCGGAAAATGCTCTTTTCGAGTGGCATTGTACCATGAACTTTTTTCTGTTAAATTCGTTATTTTAGAACAACAAAAAGTGATCCAAACAAGTATTCCGTATGAAATTGCAAAAATCTCTTCATCCTCCCTCTCAAGCTTCTTTTTTTTCCAATATGCTCGAGATAATAAGCGCCATATGAGCCAGCTTTCAACATCCCATGTCCACTAAGGTCTCAACTTCAAGGAGCAGTTTAGATAACATCTATATGCACAGCTACTAAAGCATTCTCTGCGAAATTTTGATGTTTTCAAACGGCTCTGGGCAAAGAACAAACAATAGACGAATACCTGTGATGTTACAAAATAAATGTCCATGAGGAACATGCTAATAAAATCCCAACAGTAAGCACTTTGTAACTATTTACAAAGCCAGTTACATGTCAGTCTGGCAAATCTACAGACGTATCGGTTAAGCTGATAATTAGTTCGTGTTCTCCATACCATGTGTATCTTGGTCCATGTCATCTCATGGTTTCACGCACAGATTCGAACATAGATAATTTAAAAAGTTTGTAAGTGTTCGTAAGCTAGAGAAACTTAACGAGATGCTACAATAGTTGACGCTGTATTCTGCCTCAAAAAGGTACAGGAAAAAAGGTTATACTTGCCATGGAACGAATATTTTTCCCTTTCAATAAGAATGAACATTTAATTTTTATGTCTTTCAGCAACAGCATCTGACGCCTTATCATGCGTCCGTATTAGCTGGTTCTTCCACTGTTCGCTATCTCAACACCTCTTTTAGAATATTTCTAACTTAATATAGCTTTCAGCGACTTGGTTTGTAATGTTTCTTTGCAACCAACTGACATTTTCGGCATACACTCAAATGTCCTTTAAGGGAAACGTCGCGCACTCTTCGAATGTTTTATTAGTTTTTTTGCGAGACTGCTGATCTCGTTAACGACATAATGTAATAGTCTGTATGTAATCTCTTCGTTTTCGTATTATTTCTCATTATCAGATACTGGAGGTAATGCGCCATACATTTCTACAATTTTTGGTGATGACAACAGTAAAATTTTCCAGCTGCTACAGTCCAAATTTTTACTAAGGTTGTTTGATGGTCTACTAATCTTTTACCTTCTGAAACAAGTTACTGTCATCGAAACAGGTTCGACTGCTTGAGCATTACATCGAAACGCCTGCAATCTTTTAATTGCTTCGATAAGCATCATATTCTAAAACAATCACCACCACTTAAGTTAACAAACATCAGTGTTGAGGACTTATTCGCCCTTTTTAACGCAGCAGCTGCGAAAGAAAAAGATCATATTGTGGCTAATGTGACGAAAAAATAGCCTCGAGGTGTTTGAAACGCCTTCTAAAAAAAAAAAAAAATACGCTTCATCAGAGTATCACGCTGTCAGAAATAAAACGCCATCAGAACTCAGACATGAAAAAGGAAACAAACGAAAATGGGTCAGCACTCGTTCCTCGCTCCGAAATACACCGTCTCGGTGCGTAGGTGTGTGCTGGCTGGTGACGTGCAATGTGTCACTTGGAAAATGGCGGATGGGCAGCTTACTGCTATATATACAGGGGCACCGGATGCGGCTCTTCCGCCTACTGTCCGCTACCTGGCAGCCAGCAGACGCTTTCTGAATACCGCGCGACACACAACGAAGATCGCGGTCACCGATCTCAAAGTGCGTGAATCACTTTCTGCGAACATATTTCTACCGAGAATGGAGTAACAGGAGAGGGGGGAGAAGAGCGGATGATTCGAAGAGTATCACGCGAACGAGGCGGGCCAGCGGATGATTCGAAGAGTATCACGCGAACGAGGCGGGCCAGCATTCTCGGAGAGACTCGACAAAGAATGAGAAGGCAGAAAGAGGGGGGGGGGGGGGGGAATCAAGACGGAAGGGTTCGTGGGCCTTTTATTTGGGACGGCTGTGTACTTACTACCTGAGAGCGTTCCGCTGAAAACTGACGGCACGCACAAAAAACCTTTAAGCCGCACACACTGTGTAGTTTAGATAACCTGGATGAACAACGGAGGAGACGGACGCGCCGATTAAACAGGCACTGGAATATATGAGGTATGTTGGAAATAAGTAAGCGCTCTTTCGTCAGCTATAATGAACGAAAAATAAACCAAAAATAGTAAAAAAAATGACGTTATCTGTGCGACGTCATTACTTACTATTACGAAGAACGGATTAGCATACTTAGCTTTCAGTGCTTTAAAGAAAGGTTACAATTTGCAACGCCACAAGTCGCGAAACACAGCTGACGTTAAATACCCGGAACTTTATCTTAGAGATAAACTTGGTGGGTGTACATGAAAGCTTATCAGTAAAGAAGCGCTACGGGGCTATGATGGGTCATTCGAAAGAATAAAATTGAAATTTCACCTTCTTCATATTTAAAATCATTGCTAACTTACGTATTAAGGAAATGACAGCACTTTACTCTTAAACACACTGGCTAAATAAGTTTAAGCAACACAAAAGTACAAAAAACTCAGCTCTTAACCTTTTTTGTCGCAAAAAAACAATAATTAGCTTCTGAGAACTTCAAAAAAATGAAATACGCAGCTGCATTCATGACTTACCTGCTGACGTCACGAGTTTAAAGAGCTGGCTGTCAGGAAGCTCCACGAACACTTCTCGGTTGAGCAACTTTCAATATGTCTTTAGTCCACTCCTATATTATTTTTTTAAACACTAATGCTACTTAAGGCAAATAGGAAGAACACATTGATTTACGTAAAATAGTAATAAATATCTCCGATCAGTGAGTCAGTGGCAGTGATCAGGTTTCGAATTGGCAGTGCTATCTGGCAGTAACTGGCAGTGAATGTTCAAAACATGTCCTTATAATGCTACATGAGTCCATAAAACTTTGGCAGTGATAATAAATGACGGCGAAGAGTGGTCATAAAAATCTGGCCACCCGGAAGAATCCTTGCTAAGTAGATCATTAAAAAACCCTAAAAGCACTTGAGTTGGCACGAGACAGAACGGAATGGAATCCCTGACGTGGTCCTACGGCTGCTGCTACAAAATCTTGGCCCGCGGCCGGCCGGCGGCTGAAACACCACTTCCACTCCCAGCAGTCCCTTCTTCCCCACCGACGCACGCCGACACGCACATAACACACACATGCACTCCCGAGCGCACCTTATCCCAATCTGTCCCGTGCCAGTGGCTGCGGGAGGGCTACCGAGCTAGCTAGCGGGCAACCGGGCAGGCCAGCCGACCAACCAACACAGCGCGTTCTGCTTCGTGCCGATCCGAGCGCCTCCGAACCGCCGCTCGAGCCGAGCCGAGTCCAAACGAGCGAGCCGAGGCGAGCGGCAGTGCGTGTGCCTTTGTCTGCGTGCCTAGCCGCTTGCCGGCGGCAGCGCCGCTCGACGTGGATGCGGATGAGGCCGCCGTGCTTGCGGGGGAGGCGGTGGGGAGGGGCGCGCAAAGAGCGGCCGTGACGTCACGGCGGGCGTGCGTACTGCGCTCGCTGCATGTACAGTTACGACCGGGCAGACACTTGCCATGCCTGGGTGGTGGGGACGCGGTTACGCCTTATCAGGCTGTCGCTAGGCAAGTACGGTCTGTTTACAAACATTTCATGCGTAACCGAGGACTGTTAACAGTCTCCTTCGCCCTTTAACCACTCCTTGTCGACAATCGGAAACTCCTCGGTACAAATTACACTGCTGCATTAATGAGACACTGAGCTCGCAATACATTTATTAATTGTTGTGTGTTACAAATGTAAACCCACACAAAAGTTTGGGGGATATTTTGAGAGTAACTGTGATAGCTCTATTACTATCACACATATAATGCGTACCCAGAACAATACTGCTAACAGTATTCGCGAATATCGATAATATACCTCTAGCATTATGTTTTCGTGTTTCTTAACATTTCTTGACGTAGTTCTTCAACTTTTCATTTTTTGCTGTCTTATAGCTTGGATATAAGATGAACATCAACAAAAGCAAAACGAGGATAATGGAATGTAGTCTAATTAAATCGGGTGACGCTGAGGGGATTAGATTAGGAAGTGAGACACTTAAAGTAGTAAAGGAGTTTTGCTATTTAGGGAGTAAAATAACTGATGATGGTCGAAGTAGAGAGGATATAAAATGTAGACTGGCAATGGCAAGGAAATCGTTTCTGAAGAAGAGAAATTTGTTAACATCGAGTATAGATTTAAGTGTCAGGAAGTCGTTTCTGAAAGTATTTGTATGGAGTGTAGCCATGTATGGAAGTGAAACATGGACGATAACCAGTTTGGACAAGAAGAGAATAGAAGCTTTTGAAATGTGGTGCTACAGAAGAATGCTGAAGATAAGGTGGGTAGATCACGTAACTAATGAGGAGGTATTGAATAGGATTGGGGAGAAGAGAAGTTTGTGGCACAACTTGACTAGAAGAAGGGATCGGTTGGTAGGACATGTTTTGAGGCATCAAGGGATCACAAATTTAGCATTGGAGGGCAGCGTGGAGGGTAAAAATCGTAGAGGGAGACCAAGAGATCAATACACTAAGCAGATTCAGAAGGATGTAGGTTGCAGTAGGTACTGGGAGATGAAGAAGCTTGCACAGGATAGAGTAGCATGGAGAGCTGCATCAAACCAGTCTCAGGACTGAAGACTACAACAACAACAGCTTGAAGAGACACAAAAGCCATGGGACAGCGATATGCACATATACAGATGGGGCTAGCATCGCGCACTCAAGGTATAAAAGGGCAGTGCATTGGCAGGCTGTCATTTGTACTCAGATTCGTGTGAAAAGGTCTCCAACCTGACTATGGCCGCACGACAGGAATTAACAGACTTTGAATGGTAGTTAGAGCAAGACGCGTGGGGCTTTTTTCCGCAATTTGTTGGGGAATTCAGTATTCCAATATCCAGTGTCAGGAGTGTGCCGAGAGTACCAAATTTTAGGAATTAGCTCTCACCACGGACAACGCAGTGGCCGATGGCACCCACATAACGGCCAACAGGAGCAACGTTTGCGTAGAGTTGTTAGTGCTAAGGGACAAGCAGTACAGTGTGAAATAACCGCAGAAATCATTATGGGACGGACGACGAGCGTATCCGATTAGGTTTGTGCGGCGAAATCTGGCGTTAAAGGGCAATGTCAGCAGACGACAGACGCGAGTGCCATTGCTAACAGCACGACGTCGCCTGCAGCGCCTCTCCTGAGCTCGTGACGGTATCGGTTGGACCCTAGACGACTGGAAAACCGTGGCCTCGTCAGATGAGTCCCAATTGCAGTTGATAAAAGATGATGGTGGGGTTCGAGTGTGGCGCAGACCCCACGAAGCCATGCACCCAAGTTGCCGACAAGCCCCAGCGCAAGCTGAAAGTGGTGTGGACTGTGTCTACATGGAATGGATTGGGTCCTCTGGTCCAACTGAACCGATCACTGACGGGACCATTTGTAGCCATTCGTGGACTTCACGTTCCCAAACAACGATGGAATTTTTATGAATCGCAATGCGCCATGTCACTGGGCCACAATTGTTTGCGATTGGTTTGAACAATATTGGGGACAGTTCGAGCGAATAATATGGCCACCCACTGAACATTTATGGAACATAATCTAGAAGTCAGTTCGTGTACAAAATCCTGTACCGGCAACACTTCCGCAATTATGGGCAGCTATAGAGGCAGCATGGCTAAATATTTCTGCAGCGGCTTCGAACGACGTGTTGAGTCCATGCCACGTCTAGTTGCTGCAGTAGGTCAGGCAAAAGGAGGTTTGACACGATGTTAGGAGGTATCCCATGACCCTTGTCACTTCAGTGTAAGCTCCACGTGGCTGCTTCAAACAGAAAAGAAGGCAACAGCGTGAGACCACCAAGAACACAAGGGCTAGTGAAGCCTTATGGCGTTGAGAGGAACATCTGCGTCAATGACAGCTTTGCTGTTCACTATGTCTACACTGCTTTTTGAAGAGTCCCCGAGAAGTTTGGGTGGTAAGATGGAGCACTAGATCTCAATGACGCCCGTGTTCCCAAATAGTTGCTAAGATCAATAGAAATCTCATGTGGGGTTACTAACAAAAAAAAAAAAACAATAAAATCTGTGTATATTACATTATCGTCATGTAATGTTTGTACGCAAGTAGCAGTACAACTAGGGACCATTTACAACAGAAGTGCGCATGAGACTTCATTTCTGGAGTAAAAACCTTTACGATGAAACCGAGTTAACACTATTCTGGAAGGGTACTGGGACATCGAAAGATACTATTGTGAGCCCTATGGATTGCGTAATCATGTGTTCAAAATTAGGGAAATGTAAAATTATAATAGGACAGAACAATAATTACTAGATTCAATAGGATACACGCTGAAGTATATTCTTTTGTAATGCATACAATCTAGTCTATCGTAGGTGGTAATCTTTAATACATAATTATGCAGCCTGTAGGGTACCTTTCTACATCCAGATATCCTTCCAAAATAATATTCACTAAGTTTTATCGTTGAGGTTTTAACTACAGAAGTGGTTTATCTTAATAAAGGAGCATTAAACACACTCCCACAGAAAATGGTCCCTAAATTTGCTGGTAATTGATTGAAAACATAACATGACGACATTTAATATAGGTAAGGTAAAAATATCATTGTACTAATATTTTGTCTAAGATTTTTGAGCTACCAAGCCATACATCAAACATGATGATCTTTAGTGATTTTAGGAACTATTATCGTACGACCGACTCACAGGTGAATAGTTTACCTAATTTTAACATGTGACTATGTAGCCCACGGGCCATAAAATAGTGTTTTGTTATATGTCATGTCCTTTCAAAATAATAATCATTCGTTTGTTCAAAGAGGTTTGTTTTTAACATGATAAATGGCTGATTCTTGTAGATAGTGATATAGACACTCCCACTGAAAAGTGATTAATTTAAATGTAAAGTTATTGCCAACAATATACAACTGCACTAACATACGCAAATAAGAAAATACTATTCGTTAAATAATTGGTTTAAAAAATACCCATTAATAACCGCAATTCCATGTAGAATCAGACATAACTCCCAAAAACTTTATTTCTGGTCTTATAACAGCTATGTATGACAATCTGTAACATACAGTAAACAATTAATGCTCTTATGCTGTTACGTATGTATGTAACATAATTTTTGAAAAAAAAAAATGTGTTATGTGAATAATCGCCTCTGAATATGGGACTGGCAGTCCCAAAATCTATCGTGTACTGAAGAAAATAAACACCATTTTTGCAGTCAGAGGCTCTTTACTTACAATTGCAAAATCGTTGCACTGCTGCGTTCTTACCATACACTACGATGGAAAGTAAAAAAAAAAATACATATTCTACTTTTAAGCTTTAATTATAAGGCTAAGATATACAGCGCTCACACTATAAAATTCACAGTATGGGTCAGGAAAGATATTGGATCTCTACTGTGGCTTACTCAGAAGTAAGGCGCTGTATCAGCCGTCTTTTGTGTTGTATTCTTTAGTCTGAAAACTGGTTTGATGTAGTCCTCGACGCTAGAGTATAATATGCAATGTATTCGAAATTATCAAATTTCACTTTTTCAAAAATGCTTTTTTTGCTACTGCCAGACTGCATTTTATATCTTTCTACTTAAGCAATTGTCATTTATTTTCCTAACCAAATAACAAGACGTACGGAATACTTGCAGTGTCTCATTTCCTAATCCAATTTCCTCAGAATCGCCTGATTTGCATTACGTTTGTTTAATTTTTCTTGGTGTTTATCTTATAACCTCTTCCAACACACTACCCATTTCGTTCAACTGATCTTCCAAACCCTTTGACGTCTTTGACACGATTACGATGTCAAGGGCAAAACTCAAAGTTTTAGTTTATTCTGCCTGCTCCCTCAACTTTAATATCCGTTCCAAAGTTCTCTTTACTGCTTGCTCGATGCAACGATGTACACATTGAATAACCTGGGGACAGGCTATAACCCTGTGTCACCCCCGTCTCAACTTATGTCCCTCCTTCATGTACTTCGATTCTTACAGCTGCAGTCTGGTTTGTATACAAATTGTATATAACCTTACGTCCCTGCATTTTATCCCCGTGACCTTCAAAATTTCTGACAGCGTATTTGTAACTGCGAAAATATTCAATTTTTCTACTCACAGATGAATATATCCAGGCTGAACGCGTGAACTGCAGAAGCCACGATGGGCACGCGATGGTCCCAAGAAACGTCGACCTACGACAACCTACAGTAGTTATCCTTAATCGCAAAGGTAAATACAGCGATCACTGACAGCCGGTCTTTCTTCCTAGTCTTCGGCCAGAGTCTGGTATTAATGCATACTGTCCCGCTAGTCTGGGAAGACGCCTCGGTTAGTGCGCGCTGGGCTGAGCAGCGGATGTGCGAGTGCGCTTGTCGCAGAGTCTATTGACCTCGGCGCGCGGGCCCCACAGGCCTGTTCCGGCTTCTTGCGGCTGCCGCAGCAGGTGCACACAGCTCGCCGGCCGCATCTCACTCACCGTGGAGGCAGCAGAGACGGCGCCAATCACTCGCTGATCACTGCAACGAACCTCAAATTAGGCCACGGCTCGAAGTATGTGGCCCATACGTACACAAACACGCAGTCGGGAACCGACTCACACTGGCGAGCGCACAGAGTCGGCACGCAGCGGTAGCTCCGCGAGGGGGAAGCGCACACACTGCAGCTGCTGCCGACGACATCGAGGGTGAGCACCTAGAGCAGTTGCTAAAAATCTAGGAACGGGTTCCAGAGAGTAATTTGCAGCGAGTTCCGCGGGTGCGGGTTCTGGCATTGGCTGCGGGCGCGCCACCGCGCGGTGACGTCGCGCCGGCGGTCGCCAATGGGTGAATGCCCACCCCGCCGCGTCACGACTCGCTTCAGCCGCTGCGACGCTGGAAAACGGAGCCGCAGTTCATGAACCTGGGTTCAACAACCGCCTACCTGGGAAGGCACTCGCCAGTGCATCCCGTCTCCATCTGCCCGGTTCTGCGCTCTGCGCCACGCTCGTTGTAGAAGATAGCGCGAAAAGCGAACAGTCTCCTTTCTCACACGTCACGACAACAGTAAATGAGTACATTTGTAAGGGCTACTACAAAACTAAAGATACCTGACCTCTACCCGCCACAAACGAGCCTATTTCTGACAGAAAAGTGCGCAAATCTTTTCTGTCTGGAAAGTTTACCGCGAAAAAAAATCCCCTATCTCACTTTAAATATACCACATAGTTTCTAGCAACATTGAGACAATTTTTGTAACTCTTAAAAAAGTGAACATATTACGTTAATTGAAAAAAAAATGGTTGTAGCTTCGTCCTAACTTGCATTGAGAAGTATCTTTCTTTTCATAACAACAGCAATTAAATTTTCTGTTGTTAAGTTGGCCATACATCGCCTTGATTACTGCAGGGGCAGTGTCTGTACACGGGCTATTGCCTGCATTTGTCAGACTTATAGCACGGATGATTTGAAAATGGACACAGGTGTCCGAAACTAGTCACCATCAAGAAATAAAAAAATAGATATTTCTCAGTGTAACCTATGACGAAGCTAATAACATTTATTTCAATTACAAGACACGTTGTGCACCTATTTTTCACCTGCGGCATGCTGCAAGTTTCTATATATTACGTTAAGCTTGACTGTGATCGTTATGAATATCAATTGAAAATACAAATTGCTGTAACGGGTCATATTTATTAAATTGTACTTCCCACGACGCGTTTCAGAATCTTCTTCTTCTTCTTCTTCTTCTTCTTCTTCTTCTTCTTCTAGTGCCTATCCGTTATCGATGTTGGGGACCATCATAGCTACATCATTTTTGCATGTTCGAAAAATTTTCTCGCTTGTGTGTGAAGTCAGTTTCCTACAGCTTCCGAGCCAAGACGTTCTTCTTCCTTGTCCTCTTTTATAGGTACCTTTCCTTGAAGAATGTGACAACAGTTTATACCTCTTTTCATTCCTCATTACCTGACCGAGACAGTTTTCTGCATTTTACTGTGTTTAAGGCTTCTTTTTCTTTCTTCATTTATATCAATTAATAAGGTATGTATGTATTGTATGTACGACTTTTGGGTAACCGGGGACACACTTTCAGTGGTAAAAAGCTCCTTTTCCAGTACATTTACATCACGTATACTTAATAATGACTTGAAAAGGAGCAACTGACCACTGAAAAACAGTGTCACTGGTTATCCAAAAGTTAAACATACAATACATACACGCCCTATAAATTGAATACATCCACTTGATTTTCGAGGTATAATCCTCTGACTGATTACAGCAATTTATATATTTTTTTCAATACATCTTCAAAAATGAAAATCAATTCATAGAATGCCTTGCGTTCTTACAAAAGCAGAAGCAATAGGTTTCCTTGTTATTTTAGTTCTACATAGTCTATAAATAGCTCCCTCTTCAATAGCAGGAAGAAGTGGCACGTCAGTGGTGGTGAGATGGCAAATATACATAGATTGTGGGGCAGGAGTGAGAGAGAGACGGACGGAGATATCCATGCTTAGTCAACCGAACCTCTCCACAAGGAATGCTGCTGAAAACGTAATTTGAGACCTCACACTGTCATGCAGAATCAGAACATTTGACGACCGCAGTTCTGGTCCCTTACATCGAACATCTACTTTGATCCTTCTCAGTATACTGCAGTATCACTGGGTATTCACGGCCTATTCTAGGAGGATTTTGACCAATACGACACCTTTTGTGGCCTCAAACACTGTCACCATGACCTCGCCACTACTATTCCACCAGGGCATTTTGGATGTTCCCGTTTCCTGAATGGGCGATTATCTCCGTGATTGACAAAACTCTCGTCTTCCGTCACAATACAGACTAAAATAATTTCTCATTGATCAAAAGTGACATACAGATGCTCATTCTTTGGAACAAGTTACAAGAGCGTCAATTGTCGAAATGCTCACCGTGCTACAATTTTGCATTTGTTGTACAAATCTCTGACGATGTAGAGCGGTTGGCAATTTCCGATATTGAATTTTGAATCAATTTACTCATGGTGTCTCCCTATTTGGCCGTGAATGTCCTATTCATACACTGAACATTCATCTGTGTTCCCCGACGTTCAGTTTGCTCTGATGAAGGTGCTGACGCCATGGATGAAATCTTTGCTCTGACATCACGTCCGAATCGCACACATCAACAAGCTATAACTAGAGGGTGTCCCAGGAAGAATGATCAATATTCATGGATGTGACTGGAAATATCATGTGAAGGAACAAACTTTATACGGAAATATACCCTATTACGAATAGTTTTCAAGATATAACACATTTAATGCACACTGTTATTGATTTTCTGTATTATTCAATACAGGTTATTACATGTACGCAGTTGTTTCGCAAAGTATCGATTGAATAAAAACTTATTTTTAGCACATTCACCTCCAAGGATTATCGTACATGTCACAGCACAACTGTTGTATAGTTGACAATAAACCTTCGAATAACCCACCGTCTCTTCGGAGAACATGTGTTGTTTGTCCGAGTGCCTCTGCACGTTCCCTAACGAGGGCAGTAGCGTCCATGATGCTACTAACCAGTTCAACTCGCGTATTCACATATCGTTTGTACACCCCAGACTTCGTCAAACACCATGAACAAAAATCTAATGGCGTAAAGTTTGGCAGTGTTGGCGGCCCGTTAATTGTATTACCACGACCAATCCAGCGATTAGGGTAATTGCGACGGAGATGTTTCAAATGGTACAAATGGCTCTGAGCACTATGGGACTCAACATCTGAGGTCATCAGTCTCCTAGAACTACTTAAACCTAATTAACCTAAGGACATCACACACATCCATGCCCGAGGCAGGATTCGAACCTGCGACTGCAGCGGTCGCGCGGTTCCAGACTGAAGCGCCTAGAACCGCTCGGCCACAGCGGCCGGCGGAGATGTTTCTCACGTGTCTCGTAAAATGTGGAGGGGCTCAGTCATGCTGGAAGGACACTGCAGTCCGCGTGGCCGAATGAACAACCTCAAGGTGTTCAGCAAACAAATTTTCAAATAATAATGATAATAATAATAATAATAATAATAATAATAATATGCAAATAATTCTGTCCTGTTATTATATTTTCCAAAATGACTGTGCCTATCAACATGTTACAAATTATACCGCAATAACATTGACCAAAAAACGAACTTAGAAATTGGGTTCCACTGGAGCGTGTGAATTTCCTGCGACCATCGGTGATTATTACGTGTGTTGTTGACAAAATTCCGTGTGAACGTGGTTCCATTGGTGAATAGTATTAGTGTAAGAAAATGTGGATTGTCAGTTAACCAGTAACAAAATTCAAATCGTGTGGCATTGTGGCCAATGTAAAGATTGTGCACATTCTCGATGTGAAATGAGTACAAGTTTTCAGCGTGTAATGTTTGTCACACACATGTTCGTTGAATACTGACACGTATAGAAAGTCGCCGTGTAATGATAGTAGGATTATGCTGCACCATTTCGAGATGTGTTACTGCTCCTACACATGTTGTTGGACTACGCGTCCAGAAGAAAAGTAGGAATTTGGAAAAATACATATTTCACGCAGTGTGCTGCTCTATGATCAGGAATTCGACGTACACAATGTACAACTGTGCGCTCAACAGGCTGGTTTAATGGCAGAAAGACATGTCGTGCGTAGAGGTTGAAAGCAACGAGATAGGTCGAGCTGGAATAAAACGTCAAATAGGTCGTTGGTAAGTGACATACGTACGTGCCACTAGCTCAAAAACAAATGTAAATTAGTACAACTAAAAACCAGCCAGTCTCAAAATTTCAGTTTTTTTATTTGCCCGATCGAGTAAACGAAAAAGGTGAGATTTGCAACTTTCGATGTTATTTCATTGTTGCGTTACTGTCGTATCACTGGATATTGACCATATCACATCCACGATTAGTTTCTTTTTTATTCACGTCTGTAACATATCGCTCAGCCCAGAAACTCTTAACAGGGTACGTATGTATAACGCGGAAAGACGCTTGCTCCGGACTTCTCCCGTCGGTGTGCTACGGATTCTTGCAAGCATGACACGCAGTATCAGTGATAAATGTCCAAGAAACGCAGAAATGCGTTTCTTTGCTGATTTAATTACTTCTAAACGAATAAATTCGAGATATTTATTTTAGGAACTACCCTCCAGTAAACTCGAGATGAACTGCGTATTCGTTCTCGCACGTACATTCGCAATTTTATCCATGAACAAATTTGTGTATCAGAGGAAACAAACCACCCTAATCATCTAAAAAATTGAAAAACACATAGGTATAAAAACAGAGTGCACCACAAGTGTTTTCCCTCAACAGGCATGAGTCCGTCTTTCCGAAACAATACAAATGCTTTTAGACATGCAGTTTCCCTACATTACCATTCATTATTCTCAAGACATTGCAGCAAATAAATAACGGACTCTTTTAGATATTGCCCGATCTTTCGTAATCAGAGCACAAACATTCACTACTGTTGTTCAAAAGCACTATGCAACAGCCACAATATTACACTTACTCTATCTACTAGAGCTATCTACCCTCTTCACAACAAATAAAATCAGAACGAAAAACCAGGAAGAAGGCGAGGAGTGGAGGAGAGGGAACGGGTGAACGCGGGAAGGCAAGAGAAATGGAGATTACAAGTTACAAACTGATTCAGAAAGACAGCGACAGAAACTCGTTTTTAACGATGGGCGCGCTCTGCGATCCCCGATGGCAGAAGCTACAAATAAACCACGAAGAAATTTTGATAACTGTTGATTTTTTATATGATAATTACGAAATAAAGCGGAACGACTCATTGGCATCCTCGTTCAATATGTTCGATAAACCAAATTATGGAAAGGGTTGGGCAATGAGGCAATATTAGAACCAGCCACTAAGCTCCAAAAGACGCTGGGACTAATGCACACAACCTAAAACAAAAAAGTAAAATTGTCTGATAGAAAACAGTGATACAGATGCACGACGCGCATTAGATACCCCGCGCATCTGAAACTACTATTAACTCACATAATGTGGACAGCAAAAATCTAAAATATTCTGAAAAAAGTACGGTCCCACATGAGAAACTGGAACAAGAGAACAGCATACCTTTACATTTTAGCTGATGAGTTCAATGACAGCATATGAAAGGACGCCTAAAATTCCTCGGACATTCTTTTACACACCTTAAAAAATGAGCTCACTATTTAAAACAATCAGTGGTAACAGGTTCAAGATTGGTACGTGAGAAGAAATGAATCTTACAAGAAATGGTCACCAGAGACGGCTTTATAAAAGTAATTGGGCCGCTGGAACGTTAGTAAAGTATAATAACGCAACAACACATATACTGAATCCATAAAGACATTTTGGGAGGTTAACAAGGCAAAAACAACATGTCAGTTAATAAGTTAAAATTGGCCTTTGAATGGGCAATGAGTTACAGATCTGGCCAGTGAAGAGATTTCTTCTGCTTTTGAAGCTCTTAACATGGAAGAAAACTTCCACATACAAAGAGCAACAGCAGAAAGAAAACATGCATAAACGACTACATTATACTATGCAATCGTGTACTACAAAAGCGTACACACACACACACACACACACACACACACACACACACACACACACACACACACACACACACACTATGCACGGAGGATGTGTGAGTGCTTCGCAGTTTACTACTCGAAACCACCTTGGCTACATATGGGAGGGCATTATCTTGCAACAGAATGATGCCATCCGTCAACAATCCTTGGCGTTTGGACATGATTGTGCGCTTCGATTTTTGCAAAATATGCGCGTACCGATGTGCGTTAATTGTGGCGTTGTGTTCCAGAAAGTTAATCAGCGGCGGCCCCTTGCAGTCAAGGAAAAAGTTCATCATCACTTTCTTGGAGCTGGCGTGCCACGGCTTTGGATTTTTTCGGTGGGGGCGTATCCACGTGCTTCCATTGTTCACTCTGATGCAAGGTCAAAGGCTCAAATCGATGACATGTTTCATCTCCCGCAACAATACGGGACAGAAAACGATATTCATCGCTATACCGTTCTATGTGCTGCAGTTGTGTCGGCATTCGGTTCTTCCGTCAGGCTGTGGGGAACTCACTGTGGACAAATTTTCCTAACTACAGCGGCTCTGTCACGATGGCGTGAGCAGTAGTGTGGCATACGTCCAAAATGAGCCGAATGTCTTCCATCGTCTGCCGTCGGTCGTTTTGGCTACAGCGTCCACTGTAGCAGTGACAAAAGGGAGTAATGACCCGGCGAGCCTGTCCTGGCAGCTTGCTGTCTTCCAATGACGCCCGATCTTCTCGAAATTGTTTATTCATCGCAAACACAAGCACACGTGCCATAATGCGTTCGTCATACAAAGCAGACATTCAGGCTTGAGTTTCATTTCCTGGCACTCCTTCCGGAAACAAAAACCGCGCTACACCTCGGTGTTTCTCTTTCCCCGACTCCATAGTGAAGCCGAAGCACACACGACACGCTGACTCAACCCCGAGCAAGTCTAACACACAAATGACACACTGCTGAAATTTCGCGCTGTTCCTTCCTGACTCCCAATTTACCAGCGTCCGAAGTGGCAAAAGTCATGGGACAGCGATATCCACGTAAACAGATTGCAGTAGTATCGCGTACACATTGTATAAAAGAGCTGTTATTTGTACTCAGGTGATTCATATGAAAAGATTTCCGACATGATTACGGCCGCACGACAGGAATTAACAGACTTTGAATGTCGAATGGTTTGGAGCTAGGGGCACGCGACATTTCATGTCTGAAATCGTTAGGGAATTCAATATTCCGAGATTCACAGTGTCATGAGTGTCCCGAGAATACAGATTTCAGGCTTTACCTCTTACCACGGACAACGCGGTGGCAGACAGCCTTCAGTTAATGAGCGGGAGCAGCGGCGTTTGCATAGAATTTTCAGTGCTGACAGAAAAGCAACACTGCGTGAAATAACCGCAGAAATCAACATGGGAGTATGACGAACGTAACCGTTAGGACATTGCTGTGAAATTTTGCGTTAACAGGCTACGGCGGCAGGCGACCGATGGGAGTACATTTGCTAACGACACGACATCGCCTGCAGTTCCTCTCCTGGGCTCGTGACCGTATCGGCTCACCCTAGACGACTGGAAAACGGTGGGCTGGTCATATGAATCCCAGTTTCAATCGATAGGAGCTGATGGCAGACTTCGAGTGTCGCACAGACCGCACGAAGCCATGGACCCAAGTCGTCAACAAGTCACTGTGCAAGCTAGTGGTGGCTGCGTAATAATGTGAGTTGTGCTTACACGGAATGAACTGGGTGTTCTGGTCCAACTGAAACGATCATTGACAGGAAAAGGTTATTTCGGTTACTTGGAGACCATCTGCAGTCATTCATAAACTTCATGTGTCCAAACAACGATGGAATTTTTACAGAAAGAACTCAGTCGCGGTTGAAAAAAAAAAAAAAAAAAAAAAAAAAAAAAAAAAAAAAGAAAAGGCATCTTCAGACTATCGAACTATGGGTAAATAATCATCTCATGAAGTGACGAATAAAACGTATAAAATTACATCCTGGGAGAAATGGGCCAAGTGCAGGTATAACGCTAAAATACAGAACAATGCCATTAATCTCAGTTTGTACCTTGTGAAGGTTTACAGTAGTGTTGTGACGCACCACAAGCCAGTAATAGTAATAAAGGGGAACTCTCATACGGTAAGATGAAAAATCACTTTTTAAAAATACATGTTCTGTCAAAACCATAAACAATCATCATATGGAGACGACACTCCTTAAACACAAAATAGCACCTGTTTACATTCGTCATGTATGCACAATTTACGTGCTAGTACTGGTCTGACTAGATAAAAATTAAGGCCTAAGGTGTCGTAGTATCGGCACTACGACACCGTAGCCCTTATTTTATGTCTAGTCAGACCAGTGCCAACACGTAAGGTTGAGCACACATGACAGATGTAAACAGGCCCTAAGTGAGTGTTCGTCTTACCATATGAGAATTCCCCTTTATTACCATTACTGGCTGGTGAAGTGTCACCACACTACTGTAAACCTTCACGAATTGCGACTATCGGCATTGTTCCATATTTCGGCATTTTGCTTGCGCTTGTTCCATTTTTGTTAGGGTGTAATTTTACACGTTGACCTCTCGTTTCATAAGATGATTATTTACCTGTAGTTCAGTTGTCTGAAGACGCTTTTAAATACAGGCGAAACGCGTCGCAAATGAAGAACTAATAAAGCCATCTTCTTTTTTGCAACCACAACTGAATTCTCTCTGTAACATTACCACAGTTGCTGTATCAGTGCCATAGAATTTGAGAATGGATTTTTTAATGGATGACAATGCGCCATGTCACTGGCCCACAATTGTTCGCGATTGAGTTGAAGACCATTCTGGACAATTCGAGCGAAGGATCTGGCCACCCAGATTCCTCATCAGACATTTATGGGGCATAATCAGGAGGTCAGTTCGTACACAAAATCCTGCACCGGCAACACTTTCGCAATTATGGACGGCTATAGAGGCACTATAGATCAATATTTTTGCAGGGGACTTCCAACGATTAGTTGAGTCCATCCCATGTCGAGTTGCTCACTAAGTCGGGCAAAAGGAGGTCCGACACAATATTAGGAGGTATCCCTTGACTTGTGTCACCTCAGTGTGTAGCCTGTCACCTTTTCATAAGACTGCCCCTTACAAAAAGAACGCATGTTTGCATAACAGGCGGCCCTAAAATCTCTTCTCTCTGGCCTTCTAGCTCTCAGGAAAAGACCGGTTTTAGTCGTGGTTTCACGCGACACTGTGGTCAATATCTGGCGCTACGCAGAGAGATACTCGATGGGAACACCAGCACAACAAGGTGATTGGAACCCGCGGAGAGAAGCTGGCCGCGCCAAACAAAAGGCGAGCGGCCGAGAACCGCACGCACGCGCCATCATAAACGCCGAGGGGTCCAAATAATGGGCAGCCCCTAATGGGCATGCGCTCTTCCAAGGAGCGGGTCAGCCCTGGGGGATTACCATCTCCCGGCACGCACACCTGCGTCTGCTCTCCTCTCTCCGATGCTCACTAAGAATGTCGCGACCGTACCGCACAACCGATACTAACAACTGGAGGGCTACATTTTAAAAGTGAGGAAGCATGAAACATACGTAGGACTATGCGGTGGCAATCGGATAAAACTTAACACGAAACACGAAAGGAGTAAATATCCAGATATTGATGAACCAGCGGATCTCTCTGGACAGTAAAAGTGTGGGGCAAAAACCTATGTAAACTCTTGGATGAAATTTATGAGAACAGTTCCGTCACATTTTGAAAAGAATGTAATTATTACGCTTCCGAACAATTCAAGAGCGAATACGTGTGAAAAATACTGCACAAGCAGTCTAATACCACATGCGTCAAAACGGGGGAAACAAAGTTGATTGGCAGAGGACCAATTTGTTTTCAGGATTCAGCCGTTTCAACACTATAAGACTACATGGCTTCGCTATCTTTGAAACGCTGTTGTAAAAAATAAATCACGTTTCACTGCCTCAAGTTCATGTTATCTAAGACACGATCCACTGTTCGATGTCAGTTGTTGCGTTACTAGGTACTTTTTAGACAAAAAAATCGCTGTTAAAGCAAACACATTTCCTTGCTATCGACTCCAGGACTGCTTCTAAGGAAAATCCCAAGAACAGTACATGTAGGGTCGCCTCCAGACTGCGCTGCTTGCGCCACAGTCTCTATACAGAAAACACATCCCTAAAAATTACAATAAATATACAAACTTTACTCATGCTCAGATGCTCTTAAATGTAAAATTGAATTATTTCTGATAAAATTACAATTACTCTACTCATAGGAGGAAACTTTACAATATGTGGCTCACGGGCACATACACGGCGACACAGTGGAACAAGAGACGACAATCATGAAAGATGTGAGGTATTACTGCTCACTGTCGCTAGTGATGTTTAATTTTAATATTGAAAAATGAACCAGGGACGTAAAGGAGTATCTCGGTGCATGAGTTGTTTGTCATGGGCAGAAAAAGCAGCATGGTGTTCGCGGGTGATATATTAGTGACTGCCGAAAGCATACAGTAATTGAAGAAGGAAGAAGGATTGGGTTTAATTTCCCGTCGACGCAGAGCTCATTAGAGACGGAGCACAAGCTCGGATTGTGTCAAGGATGTGAAGGAAATCGGTAGTGCCCTTTCAAAGGAAACATCCCACCATTTGCCTGGAGCAATTTACGAATATCACTCCTGTAATTGAGTTGGGTGCTTAGAGATATGCCGAGTGTGGTATATGATGGTTGTAACACGCACATGAACAAAACCAAAACTGAAGTCGGGGAACATACTGGATGGCTACGTTTTAAACTTGGAAAGGAGACGCTTGAAGAAGAGAATGAACTTTGTTATCTCGAAGCTGAATGCATAAAGTAGGAAGTTGCGAGACAAACATTTTAGGAAGGTTTGTACGAGGAAGAACTGATTTCTGTAATATGAAACAGTTGCTATCATCCAAAAGCATAAATCTTGACTGTAAAGAGTATTATGGTTCAAATGGCTCTGAGCAGTAAGGGACTTAACATCTGATGTCATCAAAACTACTTAAACCTAACTAACCTAAGGACATCACACACATCCATGCCCGAAGCAGGATTAGAACCTGCGACCGTAGCGGTCGCGCCGTTCCAGACTGAAGCGCCTAGAACCGCTCGCCCACAACGGCCGGCAGAGTATTGTGGAAAGCTATATTTGGAGCACGGCTCTGTATGGGTGCGAAACGTAAAAATGAGGAAAAAGAGAACTCAAATGATTGGAAACTCTGGAAAGTAATGTTACAGGTGACTGTTGAATACCAGATCGGCTAACGAATGAATGTGTCAACGAGAAAAAAAATGTCTATTAGTCTATTACAGAACATGGTGACCTGAAGAGAGACAATTGTTAAACACTTAGTGCAATACATATCGCTGCTGGAAACTGTAGTTGAAAGGATAGCAGAAAGAAGGAATCATGGTTGCAGTGAGATATGAGATGATCTCAGTACAAGCGCACTAATTTACGTACTGTGTGGTTTTCCAAAATCGCTTCATGCGAATGGCGGACATTTCCTTAAAGAAGCAAGTAATTCGTGGTCTGGTGGTTAGCGTTGCTGACTCTCGATCACGGGGCACCGGATTCGATTCCCAGCTGGGTCGTGCGTGTGTTGACATCATCGTCAATTCCTCATCATCGACCGCACGTCGCCGAACTGGCGCCAAACACAAAAGACTTGCACCAGGCGACCGAACTCTCCCGACGGGGACTCTCGTCCACAAATGCTATACGCACATTTTCTTTCCCCTACTGAAGGCCACGGATCATCTCTTTCGCCGTTGCTGATCAGCTAAACATAATGCTCCACCTCTTTAACGCACTAGGTGTCGACATACCGTTAAATTTTAGTCTCATAACTTTTCAGTTTGGTTTGTAGCAGTTACGTCCGTCATGTGAAAGACTATGAGCAGCGTCCATAACGTACAAAAGGATCATTCATTGGCTGGTAGTAACATTTCATAAAAGCGTAATAAGAAGTTTCAATACAAATCAGTTGCGCAGAAATGGTGGGAAGGGGTGCAAATTCATTTCGCCTAATTGTGAATGGTATAAGAAGGCCATGGTAGTAACATTTCATAAAAGCGTAATAAGAAGTTTCAATACAAATCAGTTGCGCAAAAATGGTGGGAAGGGGTGCAAATTCATTTCACCTAATTGTGAATGGTATACGAAGGCCATGGAATATTTGTTTTCTGAATAAGGAACCATCTCAGAAGTCGCTTAAATCGAAACCTCCGTCCAAAGAAAACGTACACGCAAATTACAACGAATAATCCAAGCAACATTCCTGCAGTTCAGCTGTTGCCTGTCTCTACTTAGCCATCAAATGCGGTAACGGGCACCTGCCTGCATTTAATATGTGATAAACGTTAGTGAATAATGAAAAAGAGGCGTATTCTAGAATGAAGTATTTTGAGTTTTGTTTCATGATAATTCCGTTGATACGCTGAAGGCATTACCCTTCACAAGCTAATCCTTCTCCCCCTTCTGTTTCAATAGTTTCTGCATATAAATGAACCTTATTACATACGAAGCATCGCTAAAAATGGTTGGTTAGGGTTAAGGGACTAAACAGCGACGTCATCAGTCATTTGGTCAATAAATAGCTCTTCTGGAGTTCGTAATGTCAGCCAGAAGTTTGATCGAATTATGTAAATATATAGAATTGCTAAAATAAAGGTCTTGAAAACAATATTGATGCTAGGGTTGAGAAATAACCCAAAAGTAAGTAAAACTGTATGGGTCGGACAGGTATGTAAGTCAGAGGAAACGAGGGATGTCCCAGGGCTCACCTGCGGCGAGAGGAACCCCACCTACACTCACTCCTGTCAACCCAATTAAGGCCGAAAACAATTACAGAATAAAGAATGCCTTCTAGCCGAGAATAAAAAAAGTAAGAAGCCTACAAAACGTAATGGATATCAGTTGGACAGCCAACAAGGCTGGGGTAGCAAGTGTTGTACCCCTCCCAGGAGCTCGCCTCGCGTCAGGGATCGAGCCTCCCATAGCCGTCCCACCCCCGATCAGTTATAGTCAAATTGTTACGCAATTAAAACAGAATAAAAGAGGGATGACCAAGGTAACTCGCAAAGGAGGAAGTGTCGAGGATTCCCCCTCATCACCCCAGCATAAGACGGGGGAAGCCCCAACCTAACCACCCTGTCCGCATCCCGAAAAATACTTTAAATTGTGTATCTGAAAATAAAAACCAATTTCTCAGAGGCAAAAAACCCGTTCAGTTGTCCGTGATGTGAGAAGCAAAGAATCCAGAAGATCATGCTCAGCATAGAGAGCCAGGAGAAGGGGCATCCCACCAGCATGTGAGCCTGTTTGTAAGGCTCTGCAACCACGAATTGGAGGTGGCTCATTACATAAAACTGTGAGTTAATCTGATGTTACCGATAAGGAGGCGACATAGGACATTAGACTGCTTCTGGGAAGAACAAGAGGAGGAGCGCCATGCGGTAGTAGTCTTCTTGACAATGCGGAGGTTATTAGAGGGCCCAGTAGCCGATCAGATGTTATTTTATTTCCAAGTGAGGAAGGCCGGCCGCTGGTGGCCGAGCGGTTCTGGCGCTACAGTCTGGAACCGCGCGACCGCTACGGTCGCAGGTTCGAATCCTGCCTCGGGCATGGATGTGTGTGTTGTCCTTAGGTTAGTTAGGTTTAAGTAGTTCTGAGTTCTAGGGGACTTATGACCTCAGCAGTTGAGTCCCATAGTGCTCAAAGCCATTTGAACCATTTGAACCAAGTGAGGAAGGTCTTATTTGCATCCATAAATCCACACCTTGGATAGTCAAATCGAATTTTGGGCAGCTAATCGCTTCTCTAGCCATACGGTCGGCCAGTTCATGCCCTAGAAAACGAAATGACATGGGACCCAGAGGAGCGCAACTGAACACGCAGCATAACTAAGGTCAGAGAGAAAGTGAGGAATAGCACGGTGACCAAAAAAACATCGATCAATAGCCTGAAGACTGCTCACTGAGTCATTACAAATTAAAACACGGTCGAGGAAGGTTCAGTAAAACGAGGGGCTCTGTTAATAGCTATGAACTCTGCCGGACAAACGCTACACATTCCTGGCAAAAAATATTGCTCCTGGCCGGTTGCAGGAGAAAACACATAACCCGTCCAGTCCATGGTTTTAGAACAGTCATTGTAAATGATGGTAGAACCCTGACACTACTCCGGAAGAACTGAGAGGAACAGACCCCGAAGCGTCCTGGGAGCGAGTGAAACTTAAGATCCTTGAAAAATATCGGCCGTCATTCGTGGAGGAGTGTGCAGAGAAATCTGGGGAGCACATTATAATGAAGTTACGTGCAGGTCTGGTTAGAGAGCCTCAAGGCGCGTTCCAGTTCGTAGTCCCACTTGAGAATGGGTATCAGTGGGTCGATGCTCCTGGAATACAAAATGAAATTGGTAAGTTGGATGATTAAGAAATTGTTGAATGTTGATTACATGAGTGAGCAAGAGTTGGCACTATCATAAATGAAACGGAAATATACCCGCTTCCGCAAGAAAATTGTCAACAGGTCTAATCAAGAAGGCGCCAGTGGCCAGTCTTACTCCACAATGATGGACTGGGTCCAACGGTTTCAAACCTGAAGGTGCCAATGAGCCTTAAACCTGTCATCCATAGTTCAATCGAGACGAGGCAGTGCCCAGTTTATGGAGGGGAGAGAATAACGCGATCCTCACCCCACGAGGTGTGGGAAGGAAGCAGAGAGTGTTAAGCTTCCGTATGCAGCTAGTCTTTAGCTGACAAATACACGTCAGCCATGTCAGCTTTCTATGAAAGAGTAGTCCATAAAATTGGGACTGTATCAACATCCAAGCGCTGGATACCCAAGTAAAGTTCTGTGTCACGACGGACTGTGGTACAACGACAGAAACCGTGGTACAACGACAGAAACGAATGTCTCATGTTTTCATGGGAGAGAACTGGACACCCTGGGAAACGCTCTAAGCGAAGGCCTTGGGATGGCGCCTTGGTGCTGGCGATCAGCCAATGCTACAGTCTGGGAGCTATATCAAATGCGAAAGTCGTCGACATACAGTGCTGGGGCGATCAGTGGTACAACGTAGGTCACTCGCCCATTGATGGCGCTGAGAAAGAATGTACCACTCAGCAGGGCGCCCTGAGGGACGCCGAATTCTTTGGAGCTGCGGTAAAGTGAGTGATGTACCAACTCTTACGCGAAAGAACCGGTGGATAAAAACTAATGAAGAAAAATCGGTATTGAGCCTCGAAAGCTCCAGTCATGGAGGGCAAGTAAAATGTGATGGTACCGAACGATGTTGTACGCCTTATTTAAGTCAAAAAATACTGCAATGAGGTGTTGGATGTAGGGAAAGCTTGCCAGGTTCCCGTTTTCAACCTAAGACGATGGTCCGTTGGGGATCATCCTTCTCAGCTACCAAGCTGACTGGGGAGGGGTAAAAGGCCCTGTGATTCGAGAACCCAGCATAATCGTCGAGCTACCATCCTATCAAGCAGTTTGCAGAGTATTGTTAGTGACGCCAGTTGGTCAGTAGTTCTTAACCGATATTGGGGTTTTGCCTGTTTGAATTACTGGGACGATGATACTATCTCGCCGTTGCAAAGGGAGAACACCCTCCAGGCATGTACGGTTGAAGACCATCTGTAGCTGAAGTATGAGTAACTTTACATGTTGGGTTACCTGATTATGAATCGAATCAGAGCCTGAAGTAGTTCCCATTCAGTGAAGGGTTCATATTATAATTCGGCATGACAGAGATTAAAAGATACAGTGTTGACTTCAACCTGTCTTTATTGCATTCGAAAATTTGCCAGGTAAGAAGAGGACACAGATGTAAGTCTTGCGAGACGTTTGGCACGAACTGACGCATCTGTAGACATATCACATGAAGGAGGAACACGGGATAGTCGTTGCTCTTTGATAGTTCAGAAGACTACGGAGCTGGGCTCATACCTAGGAAAAAGAAGCATACATCCCGAAGGACACATAGTGCTCCCAGCATTTCTTCTAGTACATTTAATTAAATAGCAACCCTTGGCGTGAAGCGACTTAATAGTGACGATTGGGATTTGTGAAGGATATCACTTGAGACGCTGCAGTGCCTTTTAACGATCTTGAATAGCTGTTGCAATGTATTGCTCCACCATGGCAGACAGCATAGTGGGCAATCCAGCGGCAAGGGTGACCATGTTGGAGACATGGCTCACAACCTTGTCGATGCATCTGACAAGAGAGAATGAAGTTGACAACAGAAGAACACAGCTGCCAGTTGGCTCTTCAAGAGCCCAATGTGTTGGTGGCCAGTCTAGTGGTGTCAAGAAAGTGACAGGACATTACAAAGTGGTCGCTGTTACAAAGGTCGTCGTGCAGTGACCATTGTAGTAAAGCTAGGAAACTGTACACAGAGACTGTAAGGTCAGTAGCTGGAAAGATACCATGAGTGTCACTAAAGTGGGTAAGAGTACAGTCATTGAGAAAACACAGATCAAGTGCTGAAAAGATGTGGTCAGTCAGTGAGCCTTACCAGAAGAAGTGTTACTTCCTCCACAAGGATTGGTGAGCACTGAAATCCTCGAGTAGGAGAAAACGGTGGGGGGTGGGGGAGTTGCTGAAATAAGGTGGTCATCTCAAGGTAAGTAGCTACCTTGCTTGAAGCCAAGTAAACGTTACAAATGGTGAGGTCTTTCGCACTCGCACCGCTACTGCTTCCGATGTGGTGTGGAGTGGAGTCCACTCAATGACGACCCCTCCAGATGTTCTATTTGGGGTAATACAGTTCTGACAGAATGCACAGCAACCTCTAACGGTTGGATAATGATCAAGTATGCTCCTTGAAGAGCAGCACAGGTCGCAGAACAAGAGGAAATTAATCATTGTAATCCTGGCAGATGACAGTAATGTACATTGCAGTTCCACTGGACTACCATGTTGAGGATGTTCTGCTTAGATGCCAAGAAGCAAGGAAGTCAAATCAAGACCTCCGATTACTATATGTAGCTGGTGGGGATGGAACAATGTAAAACAAACATCGGTTCGGTGTCCGACAGAGTGGGAGATCTGGTGTCTCGGGGATCACTGGAGTAGCCTTCTCTGAGGTTTCTCCTTATCTTTTTTACAACTTTGGGTGGTCGATAATCTTCTGAGCACTTGTCCGCTGTGGATGTAGGAAAGGAAGGAGGACGGGAAGCCTTGGGATCCCGAGTCCGCGTTTCCTTCGGCCACTGGCTGGTGTCAGGTGCTGACATGTGAATTTCCAGACAGACTGTTCCCAAGAAGTGCAAGAGGCGGATGCCGCTTCTCTGTCGGGTTAGTCGTCGAAGATAAAGCCGCAGAAACCACGAGAAGTCGACATCAAGCGAGTAAATCTTCTAGGTATTGCTGACGACCTGGCCACAGTAGCAGCAAAAGTCGATACCACAGACTGGGTACAAACAATCCTATTTTTTCAGAGCTTCCATACATGTGAGGCGACCTCCAGTTCCTGGATTTTGCTTCCTTTGATTAGGGTAGCACACTTTGGGGATTGGGGAGAGTGGCTGTTCCCACAATTGACACAGATGGGTGGTAGCGCACATGATGAATTCTAGTGAAGTGGCCGGCAATTGTCTCCACAAAATGGGTCATATCTACACTAGGAAGACATACGTCTGAAGTGTTGGCATTTGAAGCACCACATGGAGGGGGGGGGGGGGGGGGGGGGGGAATTACGGAGTCATATCAGAGTGATAAATCATGAATCTGACCTCTTTTGTTGACAAAATCCCATTAAAGGCGAGGGTGAATGCGCCTGTGTCAACCTTGCTGTCTGGATGGCGCAGCGTACAAAATAGATCCCTCGCCTCTCCTAGTATTCGCGTTGTTCTTCACCCGTCTGCAGCGTTAGGTCCCAGAGAAAAGTTAAACTTCGCACCACATTTAGTTCATTTTGGGGTGTAATGGTAACACGTACATCGCCAAATTATTTACGAGAGAGAAACGCGCGGGAGTGGATAGGATTTGACTTATTAAGTAATATGGAAGATAGTCTGCCAAGTACGTTTTCGATACTCTCCACGAAGAACATTGGCCTAGTAGAGAGAAAAGACCCTCCAACTGTTCGGGTAAAAAACAGGAACTGAAAAGGACAAATATCAGCAAGTCCTTTGGCTTTGTTTCCCTCCCACGGCGTGGCCAAGAGTGAAAGTTTCTAGGGTCGTAACTATCTGCATTGAAGAATTCCAACCTGTCTGAAGAGACTGCAGGGGCCTGGCGACCTCTGGATGATAGCTTAGGTCTTTTCATGCCGCCAGATTTCCACCATGCTACCGGCTGCTCCGAACGAAGGCTCTCCCTACTGGCGCCACCCATCCAGAGCACAGGCCTGACGTGATGGCCAGTGCCTGGAGTCCCGGTGCCCCAAAACGGACAGGAACCTACATCTCAGCATGAGCGAAAAGATGACAGCTAGGGCATCAATAGTGAAATCACTGCGTGGTCAGAGGGCTACCACCGTAGGGGTACCTGACGACCCCCTCACATGAAATGGCTGCCGTATTCGATTTCTCGCGACCTCCATCGCACGGCCCGTACATTCTGTAACATAGAATTTTGAAAATGTGGAGGTGCAATTCAGATGTGGAGACTGAATATATGTTAACCGATGTATTTGGTGAAAAATAAAGGGAACAATGTGTGAAAAGCCAACATGCAACCTGTCCTACAGAAAAAAATCTGAGAAAAGATGAAGTGAGAAAATTAAATTAAATTAAATTACAACACAGGAAAGACTGAATCACTGAAATGCCAGCCCGAGGGGGGGGGGGGGGAGGGGGAGTGTCGCTACAAATGTGATGCTTCTATGCATAGCCGTATTTGGAAGTAGCAATTCGACTTCACTACACAGCTACCGTCAACTGCGTTCCACAGGTGGTAGGGCGTTTAATTACTGTATCAACTCTGTTTCAGCGTCCATTATCGTTACAAAAGCACCCAAAACTTAGACGTGAAATTCTCATGTTCGTGTTAAATATGTAACTATCGCTTTTGTAGCCGGGTACTGCTATTCAGGTCCAATGGAAATTTTCTTCCCGCCAACTGAAGTAGTTGTACAAGCTTGCTTTTCTTCGCAGTAAGCTTCCTTCCCATTACGCCATATATATATGAACAGATTCTTTTCTGATTGTTAATAAACAAGGACGTCAGCAGGCCCTTTCGTCTTATGTAACCGCGTTCTAGAATGCTGTTTATAGTTGCTTTTCTATGAATATGCAACTGAACGACATTCATTGTGCTTGGTAGGTATCCACCAATTATGTGAGAGGTTTTCTTCAAAATTCGGACCATCCCTTCCTTACCCCTTGGCGAGATCTGGCAAAATCTGGTAGGATCTGGCAGGATACGCTTCCTCTCGTGTGAGATTTACCCCGTACTTGGTAAAAATACAAAAAATGAATTTTTTATTTGTTTCAAACACTGATCAAAACATTTCAATAAACCCATGTTTTATTTGGAACAACTATTAAACAGTGTTTTTAGCGCGTTATTAAAAACACTATTCTAAACATGCCAATCGCGAGTGGTATTCGGACGGACAGACAGACAGAGACAGACTTCAAGAAAATAGTATTAAGCGTTTTGACGAACCCCTGAAAACATTGACTTTTTACTGGATAATATATGCATTAAAGGTCACTGAGCATTTTCTTGCTTTGCAGATGAAACACAACATTGTTTGTATCTTCCTTTGAACTGTGCGATTATGTGGCTTCCCAATCTCCTGACTTATATGATCAGTACGAGAATACAAGCGATTACATTCTTGTTCACACGTGCGTCTCGACTTGTCGATATGTTGCTTAACATATGTACAGTTCAAGTTTTAATACAAATTCATGTTGAACATGATAGCATCAGCTTTATATGCGTTGTAGAATATCATGACTGACTCACTGAATCACGGACGTGGAGTGATTTCGACCAGCGCAGCAAACTCCCAGAATGAAATCTGACATTTGTGCTGCACTTGTTTCAAATCAGATACTCCCAGGCTTGCATATGTATAAGGCTTTTAGTTCACTTCACACAGGCCATAAAGATTGGGACGTACTTCATTACTGTCCGCTACAATAACGTGCATTCACTAAATTAAAAGCCTTACTTGAGTTTTTCATTGTTCCACCCATTTAAATGAGATTTGGTAAAACTTTGCCAGCCCCCCCCCCCCCCACCCGATTTTGAGCTCACGTAATTAATTATGGCTCTTTTTATCTGCCTATCATCACATCCGATGATATATAACCTCATGAACATTGACTTCGACATTACGTTCACATTTACTATTACAACAGTTTCTTGAAAATGAGCTAATAATTTACTTGGATCGAATTCTTTCTCCATCTATTCGTTGTATTTTTTAGTTTAAAGTCATATAGCAGAGGGTGAACATTTTTTATACTACGCCTTACAGCGGCGAAACAAAGGAGAAGAGCGGAATTCGAAGATGTTACTTCAACAGTAGAAAAAGTCAGTGGAGGTAGGGGAAGGAGGATGAGTGTTTTTATTTTCATACATCTTATCTATATTCGTGTATGTTTTAAATGCTTGTAGTCCTAAGCAAAAGTACTAGAAAATACTAAAACAGTGCACGCCTAGGAAAGTGTTTATAGAAGAATAAAAAAAGCAGCCGTGGTATGCAACGTCTAAAACTAATTATTTTTAGGAGTATGTAAAGAGGGTATGTCAGTTGCAATAAGTTACTTCCTCATGCTACGGCAAAAAGATGATGTGAAAAGGGATACAAGACGGGCGAAGAAAAGAAGACGTGATAAAATAACATAAAAAAATTCTTCGTTACCAAAAAGTAATGGCGTCAATCATCGATCTTGGATAACGGGAATCCATGTATTTCATGCCCACTAGCAGAAACTGTGCGTATATGAAACACGGTGATCACAGAAGTGTGTAAAAATTAAGCTGACAGACTAAATACAGAAGGGAATGGTCCAGTAGAGCTCTGGTAAAAATGAAAGGCTAGGGAATTTATCCAAGATAATTGTCGTTCTGCTCCATGGTTGTGAATTTGACTGCTCGAAAAGATACAGCAAGTAGCTTTATAAAATAACTTCACTCCAACAAGAAGTTTCTCAATTGGCGAAATATAGTTTATTTTCATCATCATTAAGTTTAGGTCGACTGTTTCTTAAATGTTGCAGATACCCTGCGCAATTCCTTTAGCTGTCACCGTTTTGAAATCGCATATTTACTTTCATCCTGTATAGTGCAGAGCTACATTTCGGTATTGTATACATAGCACACACTTTTGGACCAACAGTATACGTCTGCAGTTCAGCATTCGCCATATGGCCGACTTCCCGTTTCATTACGTCGTAAATGATACCTAAAATCAAATAACAGTTTTCGTTAAAGTTTGGTAATTACTTCTAAACTTTTTGTGACGCAAGATTTTACTACACTGTTAATAGGTTGCTTAGTGGTACCTATGCTTCTGCACCCAATCGCTATTAGATAATGAAGGTAGAAGCAGAGAGTAAGAAATATGTTTGGCAGGATGAATCTAGAGAGAGTAGGGCGGCCTACCGACATTACTGACCATGGTAATAATATAACTACGAAGATACTAGAATGACGACACACTCATAGTGGCAATATGAAGAAGTTTTGGGCAGATGAGAAGAACAAGAAAAGTAAGGCTTCGGTCTACGTTTTTCCAAAGGATCAAATGAAATACATATTAAATTAATAACAACAATAATCATAAAGATACAAAAGTATCCCATGTTGGGTAATAGAGGAACCATTAAGGATAAGACAATACAGACGCACGTCTTTCGTTTGCGTAAAGGTTTCGCAGTATTTTGCGCGTACAGTCAAAAACGTTTAACACAAAACTGAGGGGACTGGAATATCTTTTCGCGTTAAAAGAAAATTAGTGTTAAACGATACAAGAGAAAAAACTGTATTTTTAATATTGTCGGATTTTTTTAGAGTACAGTAATTCCACCCTCTTCTAAAATTTACTCAGGTTGGTATAATAGTTTATTATTGTTTTCTTTTTTGAGAAAGACCTGTATCCCTTTTTGTGATGTATTTTTCAGCATCAAATAATCAACAAATTGTTCGATAATATCATCATTTTATTCTTTTCGTCATTCGACTGCACATCTAAGTCTCTGAGCGTGTTTTTCATGTCATCTCGTACTTCTGTTGTAGAAATATCACTTACAATGTTAATTTCTTTGTAAAATTCTTCGTGGCCGTCTACATTTATGCGACCTTACGAGCTCTGGACTATCTCCAAAATGTCTTCGTCTATATTAACCGGCGTTGCACATACGCAAACCGTCACTGATTGCGACTAATTCCTTCAGTGATACGTAGACCAGTCTAACAATGTACAAACTTTCCCAGTTTCCCTGCCCTTGAGCATAAAAAAAATCACAGCAGCTCTTTCATTTGAAAATACCAAATAGTTTTGACACAAAATTCGTTTATTTACACACACAGTTCACCGACTTCAGCACACACGTCGTAGAATCCGAAAACTGAAATATCTGGACAAATGTAGTACCCAAAGACAGGTGATAACATAGCAAAGTAGCAAATTTGTTTACAAACGTTGGCTCAAATGGCTCTGAGCACTATGCGACTTAACTGCTGAGGTCATCAGTCGCCTAGAACTTAGAACTAATTAAACCTAACTAACCTAAGGACATCACACACATCCATGCCCGAGGCAGGATTCGAACCTGCGACCGTATCGGTCGCTCGGTTCCAGACTGTAGCGCCCAGAACCGCACGGCCACTCCGGCCGGCATACAAACGTTGGCCTACAAAGAAATGTTCAGGTGCCAGTAGGACTGGCGCACTAAGGGTTCTGTACAAACTAAATTATGTGTATAAGTAGTTCACTCATTTCGGTAATCGAGAATCTCGACCATTTTGCCTTTTGTCAACATTGATACTGGCGAGATATTGGTCCCGGTAATGTCAAGATTTTCGAGAATGTTTTAATTTCAATAATATAAATGTAACACAAGGTCATGCGGGAGGTAGGCGACCATTATTATGATAACCAGTAGTTCAGGCTGACTAGGTCGCAATGGTAAAAGTCAAACGTCACGCAAGGAATGACTTTATTGCTCATATGACGCGTTTCAAAATTAATCCATCATCAGACATCCAGAAAAAAATTACTGAACTTACAAACAGCGTTTCAAGTATGTCAAACAAACATTCGTAGACTAGTTTGACAAAAGAAATATTTTTTTCGTATCACAAAATTATAAATCAGCGATTTTCGGATTTTTTTCTTTATTTGTGCTATGAAATCTTGCTTCTTGCCAAATTTCATGACGCTAGGCCAACGGAAAGTACCCTATAGGCTTCTATGAGTGAGTTTGCGAGTGTCAAAATATGTGACATTAATGAACTTATCTTTCGACTGCACCGATTTAGAAGCTTCAATTTTTTACACCGCCAAGAACCGTAGGCTTTATATATGATATAAATTTCAACTGGATATGTCTTCTCATGCTGAGAAAAGAGGTTTTTAACATTGGGGCATATAGACAGACAGACAGAAAGACAACAAAGTGATCCTATAAAGAATCCGTTTCTACCGGCTGAGGTACGGAATCCTAAAAAGTGTAAGGACTACAAAATGAAGGCACGTCCGTTAGTCCAAGAAGCGAAATGTTTTCAGGTCAAAAGGAACTAAAAAGAATGAAATTATTGAAATTCTTGAGGGGCCGCGGTATTTTTTGTGTTGCGTGTTTTCGTCTTAAACATTTTTCACTGCATTTATATTCCCATTGGTTGAATCCGTCTCGACAATCATTTTAATGGGCATCGAGAACCACTTTCAATGCACCATTACTGACCGGCGTATTCGACAGCTGTTGTTGTCGTAGCGGATGCGATGTGTGTGTGTTTCAGTTCCTCAACCCCGAATGCATTCGCTTAGTGGGTTAATTTTGGGCAATCTGCACGGCAGCACGTGTATCACTCGGAAGTACTCCGTGAGGTAGCGAGACGGCCGCAGGTCGGTGCAGACGGCGTGGCGGGCCAGAGTTACGCAC
The DNA here is from genome assembly GCF_023898315.1 of Schistocerca nitens. Taxonomy (NCBI): domain Eukaryota; kingdom Metazoa; phylum Arthropoda; class Insecta; order Orthoptera; family Acrididae; genus Schistocerca; species Schistocerca nitens. The sequence goes on from NC_064614.1 coordinate 865,365,209, forward strand.
GCAGCCAGTCAGCTGAGCGGGCCAGGGCGCATTTAAAAATGGCGGGGCGGCCGGCGCATCGGCGCGGCCTTGACCGGCCGACTCGCGTATTGCCCGGGTCCCCGTCGCAAGGCCCCCTCGCGAAATATCGCCGCGGCCTTGCCACGCCTCGCGGCCTCCGCACGCGCGTCCGCAAACCGGCCGCACGCGCACCCGCGCTTCTATCCCTGACTAGGGATGGGAAAAACCGACAGGCTAAAACCGACGCCGGTATTGCAGTTACGAACATCCGTACTTTTCAGTATTTGTCCGGTCTCAGTTATACCGATTTTTTTTCTATTTTTAGTACTAATCAATTAATAAAACCGAAATATCAATTAGCCATAGCAGCCTTTTCTTTACAAAATGCATAATTTTCGTTCGCAAAATTTGCACTGTTTTGAAATATGAAAATGGGAAAATTGATCACCGCTGTTTTAATAACAATGCCGATAGAAATGAGCAACAAACACATGACATAAGAAATGGCACAGCATTGCTGAGGCAGTAATGTTCCTTTGTCGTGTGTCGTAACATAAGGTGCGTATGTAATTGCGCTGATCAAGTCTTGTCCCCACCTGGTCTATACGGTAGTTCCCCGCTGTCGTCGATTGGACATCCGTTGTATCGCAGAATGGCACCAACCCTTGTCTAGAAATATTTTTATGACGTCACGTAGTAATGAAGTATAAGGCTTCATTTGCTTTAAAAGTAAAAATTTGTCTGCCACCTCGAGAATAATAGTAAAGAGGAAAGAATTTATGGTAACAGCAAAAAATTAAAAACTTAACGCCAGATGATTCATAGTATACAATAACGATAGACACGCCTGTGTCTACATAATATCCCTTTATCAGCTTGCGGCCCTTGAAAACGGCCAAATTAACACACAAAAAACAGTTCAACCTCCGTTTTCAACTTTAAGTACTGGCCGTTCGGAATGCCCTAACAGTGATATGTTCCCCGATTACAAAATGGTTTTTATGAAAGTTATGAAAAATTATCATCATTCGGAGAATATCGGTGATTTACGTAGTATTCAACCACTTGTAACATTACAAGAAAAGCAGCGAAACGTGGATGAATTAAGTTTTCTTTCATTTGCCTCTTTAATTCGATAATTTGGTCATCATCATCATCATCATCATCATCATCATCATCATCATCATCATTTAAGACTGATTATGCCTTTCAGCGTTCAGTCTGGAGCATAGTCCCCCTTATAAAATTCCTCCATGATCCCCTATTCAGTGCTAACATTGATGCCTGTTCTGATGTTAAGCCTATTACTTCAAAATCATTCTTAACCGAATCCAGGTATCTCCTCCTTGGTCTGCCCCGACTCCTCCTACCCTCTACTGCCTAACCCATGAGTCTCTTGGGTAACCTTGCTTCTCCCATGCGTGTAACATGCCCCCACCATCTAAGCCTGTTCGCCCTGACTGCTACATCTATAGAGTTCATTCCCAGTTTTTCTTTGATTTCCTCATTGTGGACACCCTCCTGCCATTGTTCCCATCTACTAGTACCTGCAATCATTCTAGCTACTTTCATATCCGTAACCTCAACCTTGTTGATAAGGTAACCTGAATCCACCCAGCTTTCGCTCCCATACAACAAAGTTGGTCGAAAGATTGAACGGTGCGCAGATAACTTAGTCTTGGTACTGACTTCCTTCTTGCAGAAGAGAGTAAAAAAATGGCTCTGAGCACTATGGGACTCAACTGCTGAGGTCATAAGTCCCCTAGAACTTAGAACTACTTAAACCTAACTAACCTAAGGACAACACACACATCCATGCCCGAGGCAGGATTCGAACCTGCGACCGTAGCGGTCGCGCGGTTCCAGACTGTAGCGCCAGAACCGCTCGGCCACCAGCGGCCGGCGCAGAAGAGAGTAGATCGTAGCTGAGCGCTCACTGCATTAGCTTTGCTACACCTCGCTTCCAGTTCTTTCACTATGTTGCCATCCTGTGAGAATATGCATCCTAAGTACTTGCAACCCTCCACCTGTTCTTACTTTGTTCCTCCTATTTGGCACTCAATCCGTTTATATTTCTTTCCCACTGACATTACTTTCGTTTTGGAGATGTTAATCTTCATACCATAGCCCTTACATTTCTGATCTAGCTCTGAAATATTACTTTGCAAACTTTCAATCGAATCTGCCATCACAACTAAGTCATCCGCATATGCGAGACTGCTTATTTTGTGTTCACACATCTTAATCTCACCCAGTCAGTCTATTGTTTTCAACGTATGATCCATAAATAATATGAACAACAGTGGAGACAGGTTGCAGCCTTGTCTTACCCTGAAACTACTCTGAACCATGAACTCAATTTACCATCAAGTCTAACTGCTGCCTGACTATCCATGTAAAGACCTTTAATTGCTTGCAAAAGTTTGCCTCCTATTCCATAAACTCGTAGAACAGACAATAACTTCCTTCTAGGAACCCGGTCATATGCCTTTTCTAGATGTATAAAGCATAGATACAATTCCCTGTTCCACTCATAACACTTCTCCATTATTTGCCGTAAGCTAAAGATCTGGTCCTGACAACCTCTAAGAGGCCTAAACCCACACTGATTTTCATCCAATTTGTCCTCAACTAATACTCGCACTTTCCTTTCAACAATACCTGAGAAGATTTTACACACATCGCTGATTAAAGAGATACCTCTGTAGTTGTTACAATCTTTTCTGTTTCCATGTTTAAAGATTGGTGTGATTACTGCTTTCGTCCAGTCTGATGGAACCTGTCCCGACACCCACGCCATTTCAATTATCCTGTGTAGCCATTTAAGACTTGACATTCCACTGTATTTGATGAGTTCCGACTTAATTTCATCCATCCCAGCCGCTTTATTGCACTGCAACATATTGACCATTTTCTCCACTTCCTCAAATGTATCCTATTTCCATCATCATTCCTGTCCCTGATCGTATTTTCACCTACATTGAGCAACTCTTCAAAATATTCCCTCCATCTGCTCAAGGCATCAACAGGATTCACCAGCAGTTTTCCTGACCTGTCCATAATACTTGTCATTTCCTTCTTACCTCCCTTTCGAAGACTGCTAATTACACTCCAGAATGGTTTTCCAGCAGCTTGACCTAAAGTCTCCAACCTGTTTCCAAAGTCTTCCCAAGATTTCTTCTTGGATGCTGCAATTATCTGCTTGGCTTTGTTTCTTTCTTCAACATAACTTTCTCTGTCTACTTGAGTTCTAGTATGTAGCCAGTTTTGATACGCCATCTTTATCCTTTTACAGGCTGCCTTGACTGTGTCATTCCACCAAGCTGTTTGCTTCATCCTACCTTTACACACTACTGTTCCAAGACATTCTTTAGCCACTTCTAGTACTGTGTCCCTGTACCTTGTCCATTCCTTTTCCAATGACTGTAATTGACTACATTCAACTAACTGGTACCTTTCTGAGATCGCTGTTATGTACTTGTGCCCGATTTCCTTATCCTGAAGTTTCTCCACTCTTATCCTCCTACATATGGACCTGACCTCCTGCACTTTCGGCCTCACAATACCAATTTCACTGCAGATTAAATAGTGATCAGTGTCATCAAAGAATCCCCTGAATACACGTGTATCCCTCACAGCCTTCCTGAATTCCTGATCTGTTATTATATAATCAATGACAGATCTGGTTCCCCTGCCTTCCCAAGTATACCGGTGAATGTTCTTATGTTTAAAAAAGGAGTTTATGATTACTAAGCCCACACTGGCACAGAAATCCAAGAGTTGTTTCCCGTTCCTGTTAGCCTCCATATCCTCTCAAAATTTACCCATAACCTTTTCATACCCTTCTGTTCGATTTCCAATCCTGGCATTAAAATCACCCATGAGCAGAACACTATCCTTGTCCTCTACTCCAACAACTACGTCACTGAGTGCGTCATAAAAATTATCCATCTTGTCTTGATCTGTCCCTTCACAATGCGAATATACTGACACAAACCTAATTTTCTTGCTAGACACTGTCAAATCTATCCACATCAGTCGTTCGTTTACATACCTTATTGCAACTATGCTGGGTTCCATTTCTTTCCTGATGTAAAGCCCTACACCCCATTGTGCTAGCCCGCATCTCGTGGTCGTGCGGTAGCGTTCTCGCTTCCCACGCCCGGGTTCCCGGGTTCGATTCCCGGCGGGGTCAGGGATTTTCTCTGCCTCGTGATGGCTGGGTGTTGTGTGCTGTCCTTAGGTTAGTTAGGTTTAAGTAGTTCTAAGTTCTAGGGGACTTATGACCACAGCAGTTGAGTCCCATAGTGCTCAGAGCCATTTGAACCATTTTGAACCCATTGTGCTATCCCTGCTTTGACTCCTGACAGGTAGACCTTGTATTCTCCCACTTCCTCATCTTTCTCACCCCTTACCCGAAGTCACTAACAGCTAAAACGTCCAACCGCATCTTACTTGCAGCCTCTGCCAACTCTACCTTCTTCCCAGAGTAGCCCCCATTGATATTAATAGCTCCCCATCTCGTTACCATTCGTTTGCCGAGTCGTATCTTAGGAGTCCCTAGTTTGTCATTTAGAGGTGGGACTCCGTCACCTCCAAAGGTCCGAGGCATTTTGCTCTGATTGTTGCCAGCATCATATTTAAAGTACCAGGGAAGCAGGTTGCTAGCCTTACTTGCCCCGGGTCCCATTGGGTTTTACCCCTAACGGTTGAGGGACTCACTGGTGGATTTGTTAGTCTTTTCCGTATGAGCACAAAGGTGACCACGACTCAGAATATGTCCGAGATGCCCAGCCTTATTCCAAAGTAACTGGTATACTGACTGTCAGGACCACTTACTTGTCCACTCATACGTTGCCCGTGGTTCATGAACTAGGACATGACAACAGGAATCCGCACCACGAACCACCGATAATTTGATTCTATGTTAAAATATTTTCCAATCTTTGTTCGATTTCTACGTTTATTACTTTAAATAATAAGAATAAAAACCGAAAATCGGTTATTTCAGCAACCGGTTATTTTATGCGGCTTTAACAATTAGTTTTAACCGTTTATGAAAACGATATAACCAAAAAAAATGTTCAAATGTGTATGAAATCTTATGGAACTTAACTGCTGAGGTCATAAGTCCCTAAGGTTACACACTACTTAACCGAAATTATCCTAAGAACAAACACACACATCCATGCCTGAGGGAGGACTCGAACGTCCGCCGGGACCAGCCGCACAGTCCATGACTGCAGCGCCCAAGACCGCTCGGCTAATCCCGCGCGGCACGATATATCAGAAGTTGTTTCAGCTATAGCCGTCATCCCTATTGATGACTACTTCGAGCAAACACATGAATCTTAAGGGGCTTACCCGCCTTACTTTAAACTCCGTTTTACACGAACGACTTTCCAGTTAAAATCGAGAGAATGAGGCGAGCGCCAGTCATGTGCTTGCATGTAAATCACCAGTCAATCTTGTCGTTAGTGCATCAGTGGCGCCAATGATTAATTGATTGTGCTGAGTTCTAAAATCCTGAGCATTCTGCGGGCTGCGCATGCACAGGAACAGCTGACTGTTGCGTCGACTGCTAACATACGAAGTTAAAGTATTTTCGCTGCGCTCACTCATGTTATGGTATCGGATTCGGTACTATTGTGTCTTCTTAATATTTATTTAATTGTATTATTTTCAGACACACTGTAAAGGCTGAATGGCGGCTATATATTTTTCCAGTGAGTATTCCCCCGCAAGAGAGGCGATATACCCGAAAACAAAACAGATTTCAAACACCAAGAAAAAAAAAAAAAAAGCTTACACATTGCCTACATGACAACGTAAATACATGAACTTCTTTAATGAAAACTCTATTCACAGTGAAGAATCATACCTAACCATCGAGAAAAATAATTTTGGAAGTTATGTGGCGCTAGTATAGAAAACAAAACAAAGGATAATTGACGAACTACTGCAAGATATTACAGTGCTTACATTGTTAAGAATTACGATGCAATGTTTTTTTCGGACATACAAAGAAACATTGCATCGTACTTCTTAACAACATAGGCACTGCAAATACCGTATTTATCCGCCGATACCATGCAACAACTTTCTACATCTACATCTCGGTGGGTCTCTGCAAACCACAATTAAGTGCTTGGCACACGGTACATCAAACCAATTTCAAAATAATTCTCTATTATTCCACTCTGGAACAACGCCCGGAAAAAACGAACACTTATATCTATCCGCGTGAGCTCTGATTTCCCTTATTTTATTATGATGATCGTTTCTACCTATGTAAGTTGGCGTCAACAAAATATTTTCGCATTCGGAGGAGAAAGTTGGTGATTGAAATTTCGCGAGAATCTGCCGCAACGAAAAACGCCTTTGCTTTAATTATGTCCACCCCAAATCCTGTATCATGTCCGTGGCACTCTCTCCTCATTTGTCGATAATAACAAACGAGCTGCTCTTCTTTGAAATTTTTCGATGTACTGTGTTAAACCTATCTGATAAGGATCCCACACAGCGCAGCGGTACACCGAAAGAGGACCGACAAGTGTCGAATAGGCAGTCTCATTAGTAGATGTGTGCATCTTCTGAGTGTTCTGCCAATAAAACGCAATCTTTGGTTCGCCTTCCCCACAACATTTTCTTTGTGCTCTTTCCAATTTAAATTGTTAGTAACTGTAATTCGTAGATATGTAGCTGAATAAAGGGCCTTTAAATTTGATTGATAATGCTCTTGTGGATGACTTCAGACTGTTCATTATTTAGGATAAATTGCCAACTTTTGCACCATACAGATATTTTATCTAAGTCGTTTTGTATCGTTCTGATGATTTTACGAGACGATAAACGATAGCATCATATGCGAATAATACAAGAATGCTGTTCACATTGTCTCCTAAATCGTATATATAACGAACAGCAGGGGGTCTATAACACTACCTTGGGAACGCCAGAAATCACTTCTGTTATACTCTTGACGTTCCATCAATTACTACGAACTGTGACCTCTCTGACACGAAATAACGAATTCAGTTGCGTAACTGAGACGATATTCCGTAAGCACGCAATCTGATTACAAGACGCTTGTGAGGTACAGTCTCATAAGCCTTCTGGAAATGTAGAAATAAGGAATAAATTTGAAATTTCCTGTCCATATCACTCAACACTTCGTGCGAGTAAAGAGCTAGTTGTGTTTCACAAGAACGGTGTTTTCTAAATTCGTGTTGACTGTGTGTCAATAGACCATTATCTTCGAGGTAATTCATAATATTCGAATACAATTTATGTTCCAAAATCCTGCTGCATAATGACGTTAATGATATGGGCCCGTAATTTAGTGGATTACTCCTATTGCCTTTCTTGAATAGTGGAGCGACCTGTGCCACTTACCCAGTCTTTGGGTACGGGCCTTTCGTAGAGCGAACGGTTGTATATGATTGTTAAGGATGGAACTACTGCATCAGTATACTCTGAAAGGGACCTAACTGGTATACACGTTGCACCGGAAGACTTGCTTTTATAAAGTGATTTAAGTTGCTTCACTACTCCGAGAATATCTACTTTTAACTTACTCATGAGGGCAGCTATGCTTGATTCGAATTCTGGAATATTTACTTGATCTTCTTTGCTGAAGGAAATTCGGACGAGTGCGTTTAGTAACTCTGCTGTAGCAGCATTGTCATCAACGGTATTTCCATTCTAACCGAGCGAGGTGGCGCAGTGGTTAGCACACTGGACTCGCATTCGGGAGGACGTCGGTTCAATCCCGCGTCCGGTCATCCTGATTTAGGTTTTCTGTGATTTCCCTAAATCGCTTCATTCAAATGCCGGGATGCTTCCTTTGAAAGAGCACGGCCGACTTCCTTCCCAGTCCTTCCCTAATCCACTGAGACCGATGACCTAGCTGTTTGATCTCTTCCCCCAAACAACCCAACTTCATTCTTATTGCGCAGAGAAGACACTGATTGTGTCTTGCCGCTAGCATACTTTACAAACGACCAGAATCTCTCTGGATTTTCTGCCAGGTTTCGAGATAAATTTTCATTGTGGAAACTATTATAAACTTCTCACACTGAAGTCCGCGATAAATTTCGTAAGAGATCGCCAATCTTGGGAACTTTGCATTCGTTTAAATTTGGCATGCTTTTCTCGTTGTTTCTGTAACAATGATCTGGCCTGTTTTGTGTACCATGAGAGATCAGCTCCGTCGTTTGTTAATTTATTTGGTATAAACCGTTCAGATGCTGTCGCTACTATTTCTTTGAATTCTAGATCACATCTGGCTACACTTATACTGTTAATTTGAAAAGAGTGGAGATTGTCTCAAGAAGGTGTCAATTGGATTTTTATCTGCTTTCTTGAATACGTATATTTTTTGTTTATTTTTGGAGATTTGGGTGTTACGGTATTCAGTCTCTCTAGGATAACCCTGTGTTCGTGAATCCCTGCATCCGGTTTGATACTCGTAATTACTCAGGACTATTTGTTCTTAAGAGGTCAAGTGTGTTTTCACAACCGTTCACTATTCGAGTGGGCTCCTGAACTACTTGCTTGAAACAATTTTCAGGGAAAGCGTTTAGCACAATTTCGGATGTGTTTTACGCGTACCTCCGGGATTACACGTGTATTTTCGCCAACATGTCGAGAGTAAAGTGAATTCACCAACAGCTTCAGTTGTATGAGTCGGGCACGTGTTTTCTTTGAACCTTTCAGCAACTGCATCGTCTGAGTTGGGAGGTCGATAAAAGGATCCAATTATAACATTGGAGCTCCTAACTACCCATACTAACTTACAGGAACTTCAACTCTACAGGAACAAACACGCATGTCCTTTCTGAACACTGTTAGGTCCTTCGCAAAAATTTCGGCTGAACTGATCTCTGGCTTCAGCAAACTTTGAGCGTCTACAATTTACAACTTTTATACCGATGGTTTCTACATCTATGTTCTTCCTACTTAGCGGAACCCTATGGTGCAATTCGAGGAATCTGCAGCCTACAGGGTCGCAGAACTGTCTGAGCCTGTGATTCAGACCCTCCACTCGGCTCTGTAACAGAGGTCCGCAATCGGTCCTGTCGACTATGCTGCAAATGGTGAGCTCTGCTTTCATCTTGCAAGCACGAGTAGCAGCCTTTACCACTTCTGACTGCCGCTCGAAACCAGAGACAATCTCTTTCGATCCAAAGCGAGACATCACTAGTACCGACGTAAGCCGCCACCAACAGTTGAATAATTTGAAAATGTGTAGTAAACAACTGCACTGTGAGGATAACTTCAGGGCTCTCTCTGTGTAATGACTGCGAGAGGGTGAAGCTCGATACCTGCCCGCAGCTTACATTTTCAAAAGCATCCGAAAGCCGTTGGGACAGGTTGAGATTTACAACGTACCAACCGATTGGGTTAATTGCTCAGTCGTATTTCTCCGCGCACACCAATCCGGACGTGTGACGCTAATGGTGGGTCTGGTGGGGTTTGTAACTGCCGATCTGCAAGATCCGTATTACTGACAAGAAAACAAAAAAATCTGCCGACCCATTATGAGATACATCCTAAATTTCTTTATAGGAAGGTTATGGATAGACTGCATCTTCTGTGTGATGTAATATCAAAAGGTAAGGAAGCAAATATTTAAATGATGGATTTCGTAATTGCTTTCACAATCCAAATTCATGTGGACTGTCATTTACAGGAGTCTCACAATAAATAGCAAGAGTAAAGCTCTAACTGCTATAGAAACTGAATTTAAAAACACAGACGTTACAAATGCTATCATTTGAAAAGAACTACGACAAAGAAGGATCGTTTCGGTGCAGGCCTTTCCGTGCTTCTGCTCCCTTTATTTAATCTCTTAACATAGTACCTGCTCTTTTATTTATACAAAAATTAAGTTAAATTTTTAATTTTCTTGATAAGTGTAGTTACACTAACACGAAAAAACTTAAATAAAAGTCACTCAGCAGTGAATACGGCTCAGGCACATAAACGAGATCATTTGTTTAGAGTTAAGGCACTATATGTCACGGTAGATCACTTATGTGAAGAAAACTTGCCGCTCTCCACGATTACGTTCATAACTAGCATGAAATAAACAAAATTTACTCTTATTGTCCATATATTTTGTCAGAGTAAAACACGTTACGTGATGCTTTGAAGTCTCACATTCGTTCCTCCAGTCTATAGCAGCATGATAACGACATTCAAGGAGAAGAAATATAAATACTATTCTGGCTAAACTGAGCAGAACTCGCCTGCCAGTGACGCTCTGAGGCCCAAGCCCACAGTGACAATTCAGCTTATTTTGCCAATACAATTTGATCACATTTTTGAAAGAACGGTGGAATGTTTTGGGAAATGATTTACCTAAAAGTAAGAAGCAGATTATACAAACATTTGACGTGTCTTTGAATAATGTTCGAAATCATATGAGATGCTTATGTGTTAATGACGTAATGAGATTTCTGAACGAAATTGCAACAGACTTCTAGTGCTCTTTAAAATTCTAAGTTTCTAAGTTAAATACTGAACTGTTAATTCTCAACTGACGCCTCATTTGTTGTACATAATTTAGCAAATAATTCAAAGGCGCATCGAATTTTTCTATGATGTATTCTATTTCCTACTTTTAGACAAATCATTTCACAAACGAATTGACCGTTTTTCAATGCTTTTTTATTTTCTACTTTGGTGAGAATGCATGAAATATATGTCAATATCGATCTGTATTATATTATTATTAAGAAAGTATATATTCCAAAAGGAAGCAGAGACGTTTCAATGCTGCAACGTTAATGAAATATATCAATTTCTCTCAAATCTCTAAGTTTTTCTTAATTATCGTGATTACTTTCAGACAATTAAATCCCTTTTCGCAAAACTAGGCCTCTCGCTGGACACTTTGATCCCTCGTTTGTTCATTTCCTAGTTTTCCTTTGGCTATGAAAATCCGGATACAAATTTTCCTTCAAACTACTACTTAAATTTTGCTTAATTAACCTGACTATTTTTCCAAAGAAAGATTTTATTACTTGAAAAATGACATCACGCTGGTCGATTTGACGACCCAACTGTCCATTTCCCACTCTTCATTTGGCTATCAAATTCGGACAAAAATTCATTGTGCAATTCTCGGGGACCATCCCGGCATTTGCCTGAAGCGATTTAGGGAAATCACGGAAAACCTAAATCAGAATGGCCGGACGCGGGTTTGAACCGTCGCCCTCCCGAATCCGAGTCCAATTCTCGCTTCGCTCCGAAGGCAAGTTAAAATTTGTTATCTCCAAAATAATCTTCAGACTGTTGAGAGGTTTGGCTCACTATGAGATAAGCCGGTCAATGCCCCTGCGGTAGAAACTTCAAGGTCGATTCACGCAGATGTAACAGATAAAGCGTCGCACGCGGAACGGTAACTTCCCCGACAGCAGATACTCAATGGCGTACAGTTTGAGCCACGCCACGGCGCACTATCAAGAATAACGCGAAGTGCTGAGTAGTGTTAAATTTTGCGGGAGCGTTAAAACTAAATTTTACAATTAAGATAGAAACAAGGGCTACCCCTATGAACCACAGATGGACCTTGCCGAGGTGAAGCAGCTTGCGTACCTCAACAGAGGTAGCCGCACCGTGGAGGCAACTACAGTGGAGTGGTATCTGTGGAGAGGTTTCTGAAGAGAGGCAAGAGTCTTTTCCGAAGTTGCAGGAGGAGGAGAACAGTGTTTAAAAGTCCCGTCGACAACGAGGTCATTAGAGACAGAGCACAAGCTCGGATTAGGGATGGATGGGGAAGGAAATCGGCCGTGCCCTTTCACAGGGACCATCCCGGCATTTGCCTGAAGCGATTTAGGGAAATCACGGAAAACCTAAATCAGAATGGCCGGACGCGGGTTTGAACCGTCGCCCTCCCGAGTCCAAGTCCAGTGTGCTAACCACTGCTCCATCTCGCTCGGTATACCGAAGTTGCAGGGGCAACTTGTGGATTATTGACTGATCTAGCCTTGTAACATCAGCAAACGCGGCGTTGCCATGCTGGCACTGCGAACGACTGAAAACGAGGGGAAACTACAAACGTTACTTTTTCCAAGGGTATGCAGCTCTACTACATGGTTAAATGATCATGGCATAATCTTGGGTAAAACATTCCGAAGGTAAAATAGGTCACCATTCGGTTACCCGCGTAGGAAGGACGTCGTCATCAGGAGAAACAACACCGACGTCTATGGGTCGGAGCGGGGAATGTCTGATTGCTTCATCGGGCACGTAGGACTGTGGGAAACGTGAAGGATGCAGAGGATCAAATCGGTAAAAAAAGACAAGGCCTAGCAGAAAGCCTTTGGTATTATATAAGATACTGGATTTAAATGATGAATGAAAAATCTACAAAAATGCAGCAAATGGAACAGGCGAAAGGGAATACAGACGTCTAAAAAATAAAACTGACAAGGTGCAAAACTGCTAAGCAGGAATGGCTAGAGGGCAAATGCAAGGCATTTATAACTAAAAGAAAGATACATTCCGCCTACAGAAAAATCGTAGAGGCTTTTGGAGAAAAAAGAAGCAGCTGCATGAATATCAAGAGCTCCGATGAAAAACCAGCATGAAGCAAAGAAGAGAAAGCTGTATAGTGGAATGGGTATGTAGAGGAGCAGTACAAGGACATTAAATTTGAAGGCGGTAATATAGGAAGAGAAAACGAAGTAGATGAAGATTAGATGGGAGATACTGGCTATTAATCGCTTTAATTCTACAACGCTACTGGTAATACTTGTAACATATCAAACTCATAAATTAAAAGAGAATCAGCAAGACGGGGAACTCTGGATGTTCGCCCATCCACAGAAGCAACAAGCTGGAGGTGCTGTCTTCCACTGAACCCGAAACTAAGCCAGTATTACTCACTTCGCCTGTCGGGAAACCTGCTGTGTCCTGTGCCCGTGTTATGAGTAAGCGAACGCAAAATGGTAGGGCATTTCAAACGTACGGCAAATAGCGGTACCCCTTAGAGAATAGCAGGAAGCCGGAAGCAGTCAGCGTGTTGAGTAGGCTAATCCGGCAGCTACTGAGGGAACAGGGGTGCAACCAATTGCAGATTGTGATACATGTTGGAATAAACAGTGTGTGTCACTCTGGAATCCATCTCACACTTGATTAATTCCGGCGACTAGCAGAGACGGTTGACAGTTGAGTAAGCTAACTCTACTCACGGAGTAGCAACGAAGCTTATGATCTGCAGCATTGTCCCGAGAACAGACCGTGGCCCCGTGCTTCTGAGTAGAATGGAAGGCTTGACCCACAGCCTGTGAAAATTTTGTAACAAGCTAGGCTGTGTCTTTCTAGACTTGCGCCACAGGATTCAGAAGTGTAGGGGCCCCCATAAAAAGGTTAGGTGCGCATACACATCAAAGGCATCTACCTAGGTAGCTGAGTGTACGGTGAGTGCGCATATAAGTTTTTTTTTTTTTTTTTTTTTTTAAATTAGGCGACTCTCCATCCAATCCAGATAACTATCACTGTAGGAAACCCAGAAGCATCAGTGTAAGTTCCAAAGAAATGCGCCAGACAAGTGAGACTATTAAAGTCCTAGTGTTTAACAGCCGAAGCATTCGTAACAAAATGCCGCAGTTTGCAGCGCTCCTAAAAAGCAGTAAAACCCACATAATAATCGAAGCTACTTAAAACATGAAGATGACAGTACTAAGATTTTTGGGGAAAATTTAAGAGTGTACCGAAAGGGCGGGCGAGACGGAAATTGAAGCTGTATGAGAGATTGTTTGGACAAGGCTCAGTACCAAGTGTGGGCATAAAATTATAGTTGGATCCTTCTATCGAACACTAAAATCACCTCTTGATGTAACCAAAAACCTTAGTTCTCCAGTCCATAATTTCCCCAATCATACTGTAATCATCAGTAGAGACTTTAATCATATAATAATCTACTGGGATAATTACAGTTTTGTTAGTGGTGAGCGTGATAAGACATCCTGTGAGACGTTACTAAATCCTTTCTCTGAAAATTACCTACAACAGATAATTTGGAACCCCATTCATTATGGAAATATATTAAATTTAATGGCAACACACACACACCTGACTTCTTTCCACATCGAAATCGCCATCAATGACCATGAGGCAGTTTTAGCAACAATGAGTACCAAAGTACAAACCGGAACTAAAACAAACAGAAATCTTTATATGGTCAGCAAACTATACGAAGAAGAAGTTGTGTCATACCTGGAACCATTACTTCAGAAAAGAAGCTAGTAGAGGAACAATGGCTCATAGTTTACCATGTACTGGATAGATTTGTCCCCCACAGTTCATGATGACAGGAACTCTCCTTGACATATAGGATTAGTAAAGGAACTTCTAAAGGAACAGAGACCATTGCATAATAGGTATAAAAAGAGGGTAAGCCTATAGATACAGAGATGCTGACTGAAAGCATTTGGCTGTCAAGAGAGCAATGAGTGAAGCCTTCAATGGCTACAGTAGCAAATACTGTAAAACGATATTTCACAAAACCCAAAGAAATTCTGGTCGTATGTAAAGGATGTTAAAGGCACCAAAGTTAGTGTCCACGCCCTTGCGAATGAGACAAGAACTGAAACAGGGTAGCACAGAAAAAGTAGAAATGCTTAACCCTGCTTTCAGTGTTCCTTTGCAAAGGAAAACATCGGTGTATTGTCCCACTTTAATTCTCGTACCACTGAAAATGCAACTGAAACAGATATTGGTGTCAGCAGCGTCGAGAAACAGCTGAAATCGTTAAAACAGAACAAATACGCACGGCCGATGGACCCCTATCAGATTCTACACCCAATTTGCGGATGAGGTAGTCCCTATGTTAACAATAATCCATCGTGGATCTCTCGAACAAAAAACTGTGCCCAGTAATTGGAGGAAAGTAAAGATCTCACACGCCTATAAAAAGGGCAGCAGAACTGATCCACAAAATTACTATTCAATATACTTGACATCAATTTGTTGTAGAATCCTATAACATATTCTGAGCTCAAACATAATGATGTATCTTGAACAGAATGGCCTCCTCCATGCCAGTCAGCATGGATTCCGAAAACATCGATCTTGTGAAATTCGACACTCAGTTTTCTCACATGACACATTAAAGGCATGGATCAAGGCCATCGGGTAGATGCGGTATTGTCTCTATTTCCGAAAAGCATTTCATTCGGTACCAATCAAAAGTACAATCCTATGGGGGTATCAAGCGAAACTTGTAACTGGATCGAGACTTTTCTGATAGGGAGGATGTACAATTTTGTGAATAAAACCACACAGTCACTCACTTTTTTCTTTATTTACTGCAACGGATACTATCATCATCAGATATCTGCAATTAAGACGAAATGAGCATAAAAAGACAGGTGTTTATTACACAACAACAAGGTAACGAACGATAAGACATTAAAAATTCAGAAAGTATTTTTAAAGGTATACTCACCAACAAGCTTAGAACTTGTAAAAGAAGGTTCTGTGCAGTATTAAAAACTATGCCTAATCGGGGCGTCAGCTAACAGCTTGCTGTACATATTTTATAAAGATTTAGTCGACAGGTGGTGCCAGTGTTGAGGAAGATGCCTTGAAAATTATTTAATTTTATTATTTAGATATTTTTTCGCCTTTTTATACTTATAAAAATCAGATCGTCTTTAAAACATTAACATTCAAAATCAAATTATACAACACGATTTAAATACGTGTAATTCCATACTTGACAAATTAGCTATTCAGATGGCACCACTAACGACAAGTGTTCATTACATCTGCTACTCACTAATATCCGTATAACAACAGCATGAACTTAAGTATTACACATACTTTTTACATAAATATGATGCAGCGATTATAAACGTAGTACTTGCTGTCATAATTACGCGCGTCTAACACATAAAAAATCACACTCATAACTTACGGAGAGATATAACCGCCATTTGACTATATGATATGGTGTGCCTGCCCTGTAAACTTGCCGCGCGTGGTAGTCCCTCGGGCATGAGTGTGTGTGTGTGTGTTGTCCTTAGCATAAGTTAAAGTTAGATCAAGTAGTGCATAAGCTTAGGAACCGACGACCTCAGCAATTTGGTCCCATAAGACCTTACCACAAATTTCAAAATTTTCCTGTCAACTAAAATTGATAAACAATAGATTTAAAAAATGGTTCAAATGGCTCTGAGCACTGTGGGACTTAACATCTATGGTCATCAGTCCACTAGAACTTAGAACTACTTAAACCTAACTAACCTAAGGACATCACACAACACCCAGCCATCACGAGGCAGAGAAAATCCCTGACCCCGCCGGGAATCGAACCCGGGAACCCGGGCGTGGGAAGCGAGAACGCTACCGCACGACCACGAGATGCGGGCAATAGATTAAAATCTGTACATTTATCAAGCATATTACAAAGAATAAAACAATCCAATTATTCAGTCAAAATATTTTGGAAGGCTGCTCCATCTTGCTAAAGCAGCAGCAACTTGCTTCCTAGGTACGTCGTTCGGCGTGCACTAATGGGAGTTCCGCCGGCTCAGAAGACGCGAGTCGACGTGTGGCCCGTAGTCCAAACATTCTGTGACGGCCTAGTGTTAAATTGCAAAAATTGTGACCTGAAAACAAATAAGTATGAGCGTATAGGAAATAAAATTTTAAGTAGAGTTTATTTTTCATTGAATTCGATCCAATATGGCTAACACGACCAAAAAAACCCGCGAAGTTGCCAAAAACGGTTTTACTTAAATAAGTAAAATACTGTTAATTGAAAAAGTTGTAGGGTTTGAAAAGATGTACTGATTGCTTAATTATAAGTATCGATTGATTTGTTGCGTTTCGAGATGTATCGAAAAATCGTTAAAATCTCGTTAACATACACGTTAAAAATCTCGTAACGTTCACGTTCCGATACTTGCTGTTTATTGTTAAGTTATATAGTTCGCGGCAAGTTTGGATGGCCCTACAGTAATGGTTCTAGGGTTACTTCTTTCGCGAAGAGTTTTGATACCACGCTATTAAATAATTTTTACGATTTTATTAATTTTAAGGATCAAAAAAGAATTCGAAAAAATTACACATTTTTTGGGTGTGCTTTTTAATTATCTACCTCAATTTATATTTCATGAAAGTAATTTTTAAAGAAAGAAATTGCAGACTTTTTTACGAATAAAAAAGGTTTTGCGACCTTCTGGAGCCAAGACAACTTTCAAGATAATCTTGTGGATGCAATTAACATTTTACAGCGCTGCGCTAGATGGAGGTTAATACTGAGTACTTATATTTTCAAGGAAAAAATACTAGAACATGTTTAACTGAATTTTTGCGCGCGCTCACTCTAGAAAGTACGAAATACTGATCAGCACACTATGGAATTAAAATATATGGTGGGTATTAATTTTTTGAAACAACGATCTAGGATTCGGGGATAGTTTTTAAAAAATTCTTCAAAGCATGATTTTTTTTTTTTTGCACGAATAACTTCTACACTGTTATTTACTATATCAAAATTCCTTACACATATTTTTCATTACTTTACTCCACTGCAAAACTCTACACAATCGTATAATCTATTGCTGTACATTGTTGCAGTAATACGCTCGCAGAACATTTATGTAGGGAATTTAATATAGGAAATATCTTTGCCGGAGTTTTTCGTGTAGCAAATATAACATTCATGTTTATCTCGTCACGCTACCTTCCAGAAGCTGAGCCATCAAACATTATGAAGGCGCGGGCCATTTAAAATCAGTTTTCAGAGCGAACGCACGCCGATTCCCCGTTCTCTGTCTGGCACAGCTGGCATCAAAAATGGTTCAAATGGCTCTGAGCACTATGGGACTTAACATCTGAGGTCATCAATCCCCAGCTTAGAACTACTTAAACCTAACTAACCTAAGGACATCACACACATTCATGCCCGAGGCAGGATTCGAACCTGCGACCGTAGCGGTCGCGCGGTTCCAGACTGAAGCGCCTACACCCGCTCGGCCAACCTGCCGGCCCAGCAGGCATCCTCCGTGTTTGTACGCTTCACTTGAAAACTCAGTTGCTAATACTAAAAATACATATACTAGCATATTTTGTTGAAAATGTAAGTATTCAATATTAACCTCCGTCAAGCGTATCTCTGTAAATTTTAACCGCCTCCATTAGATTTTTTAAAATACAGTTATCTTAGTTCCAGAAGGTAGCAGACCTTTTTTTGTAATACGTGAAAAAATGTCAGCCATTCCTGTGTCCAAGTTATGTTCGTAAAACAAAATGCGAGACAGTTGGTTAAAAAACACTCCAACTAAAGTCCAAGTTTTTCATAGTTATTTATAGTTCTTATAACTTATAAAATCGTAAAATTATTTAACAGCATGCTAGCACAACTCTTTGCTCAAAGAAGTATGCATTAAAGCCGCTGCGGTAGGGCCATCCGCTAAGAACATCAAGCCAATTATCGACATAAGCTTATAAAGAAATCAATATACCTAAAAAAAATAGCATTTTTTAATTTTTCAAACGGGTACTTTTTTCACTTACCGTGGGCTATAATTTACAGTAAGTAGCAAGTATGGGAACCCAAACTTTAACGAGATTTTTAACGTGAATGATAACAGTTTTTTAACGGATTTTCGATACGTCCTGAAACGTAACAAATCAACCGATAATTCTAATTCAGCAATCGATAAATTTTTTAAAGTCCTAAACTTCCACATTTAACATTGTTTGATCGGAGTTGCAGTTTTTTTGCTTATTTAAGAAAAACTGTGTATTTGCCACTTTGCGGATTTTTTGGCAATGTTATGTATGCTGGATCAAGTTTCATGAAATAGAAACTATGAAGTTTAATTTCCTAAACGCTCATACTTTTTTGTTTTTAGATACTAATTTTTGCAATCATTTCTCCATAACGTTTGAATTGTCATCAACAAGAGAGCACGTAACAATCAGCATACGTCACACTATCAGTTCAGAATAATGTCAATAAATAAAAAAAATAGTAAGCGATCTATACGGTTTTATTCACGAAATATTCATAATCATTGGAGACTCATACAAGAAATTCACTTCCAGTATCAGTAAGAGAACGCAGCAAGTTATTTCGGACGGAGAGCCATCACAAATGTAGAAGTAACTTCGGGTGTACCCCAAGAAACTTAACTGGGCCCCTGTACCGTTCGTGTTGTTTATTAACGACCTTGCGGACAACACTAACAGCAACCTCAGATTTTTTGCAGATGGTGCAGTTATCTATAGTGAAGTACAATGAATGAAATCCGTCGTTAATTCCTGTCATCTATGGCCCATTGGCTACAGATGCCTTGGCGCTAGTTTTGGACAGCGCCATTTTGCCGTCTTCTATATACTTTAACCACGGCGACACGCGAACAGTCTACAGACTTAGCGTTCCGATAATGCTTATACTCTTGGCCCGTAAGCCAGTGAACTTGCCCTTTTGGATGTCAGATAAATCGCACCGTTTCCGCATTTCGACAACGACTGCACTGTTTTTCACTGACTCGACAACAGGGCCTTGTCTAGAATGGCGATGCAGGATTCCTGCATCCGCTCTTTTACGCTCATTTCCTGAAAACGGAACTACTTTTGACCTTTTTGCTAGAAAGTCTCATCTGCAGTAAAAAAATAATGACAGCATACTTGGAAGTTTGTGTTTGACAATGAGAGAGAGTGCTTACAAGATACTTGTGTTGCACATATTGACAAAATGCTTAAACACACATTATATCGGGTTGGATCTTTAAAAAATCTGCATCAATATTTATTCATATCTTGATATCAATGTAATGCAAGAATAGGCAAGTTGCTTACAAGAACCGGCTTTAAATGATGACTCTAGAAACACACTACAACCCCCCCCCTCCCCCCCCCCCCGGCAATGAATTGTTCCCAAATGCAGGGCCGGTTTAAGGCGCCAAGGTGCCGCAACTGTAAAGACTTCAATATACAAAGAAAGTATCACAATTAATAGCGGCCGACTGAGGCGCCTTGTTTAGGAAAGCGTCGGGGACGCCAACGTGAAAGCTTTGTATCACAGTAACGAAAATAAGACACGGGTGAATATGTACGAAGGATAAGGGACTCCCTCCTCATCCCTCGTACAAATCGCTCATGTGGAGAAATGTTCTCGAACCGGCCCTGCTTACAGGAATCGTGAGGACAAGATTTCATTACTTACAGCGCGCACAAAGGCGTCTATGAATGAAACGGGTAAAAACCCTAATAACTGGTACAATGAAATGTAACCTCCGCCATGCACTTCATAGTGGTTTGCAGAGTATGGATCTAGATGTATTTCATATGAGCACTGAAAGTTAAGCAGAACTTCGCTCTGTTTCATACTTTCACTGGAAGCGGTGCTGCAGAGAATAGCGTATCAGCTGTCACTGCGGGGCAATTTATTTACAGGTAAGTAATATGTGACAATTTTTTTCACGATTTGTTCACAATAATTTTCATAACGCCGCCTTTTCGTGCAAAAATTATCGTTTGAAGGATGCAACAAGAAATTTCAGAGAAAATCTTCAGCAGTTAGACTGGGATGAGGTGTACAAGGAACGCGATGCTAATTTAAAATGTAACTTACTTCATGATACACTTGTAAGAGAATTTGAAAACTGTTTCCCCACGAAAGTAGTTAAATCTAATTATAAGAAAGTATGCAAAAACCTTGGCTTACTAAAGGAATAAAAATATCTTGTAACCACAAAAGGGAACTGTATCTAACAACAAGAAAGAGTAATGACCCAGAAACAGCCAAATATTATAAAACTAATGTGCTACATTAAGAAAGGTTATTAAAAAGTCCAGAAGCATATGCATCATGTCCGAGATTAATACCTCTCACAACAAAATCAAAACAATTTGGAATATTATTACAAGGGAGACAGGACAACCAAGAGTACAGGATGACGGCATCGCCATCAAAGCGAATTGAAACTTGATAAACAACAAGCCGGAAGTTGAAAACATTTTGAATAACCATTTTTTAAATGTTGTAGAGAAAATAGGATCTAAATGTTCATTAGAAGAAGCAAGGCAGTTAATGGAAGAGGCCTTACCCACACCATTTGATACAATTGAAATTCCACCCACCTTTCCATCTGAAATTAGGAAGATAATAAACTCTCTCAAGAATAAAAGCTCACATGGGATTGATGGTATTTCCAACAGGATAATAAAAGCTTGTTCCCAAGAAATAAGTGGGAGTCTTAGCCACATATGTAATAGCTCTCTGAAACAGGGTATTTTCCCAGATAGACTGAAGTATGCCATTGTTATACCACTGCATAAAAAAGGGGATACGTCTGATGTCAACAACTACCGCCCAATCTCTCTTCTGACTGCCTTATCCAAAATTCTTGAAACAGTAAAGTATTGTAGAGTAGCTTCACACATTTGTCAAAATAAAGTTTTAACAAAATGTCAGTTTGGTTTCCAGAAGAGTTTTTCAACGGAAAATGCTATATATACTTTCACTAATGAAATATTAAATGCTCTGAGCAAACGGAAGTCACCCGTTGGGATTTTTTGTGATCTATCAAAAGCTTTTGATTGTATAAATCATGGAATACTTCTAGATAAGCTCAAGTACTGTGGTATGAATGGGACAGTACTCAAATGGTTTAAATCATACCTAACTGGAAGAGTGGAAAAAGTTGAAATAAACAGTTCCCATAATATGCAAAAAAACTGGTGATTTCTCAAACTGGGGAACAATCAAGAATGGGGTGCCCCTAGGTTCGGTCTTAGGTCCTCTGCTGTTCTTAATATATATTAATGAACTGCCATTCTATATTCACGAAGATGCAAAGCTGATACTTTTTGCCGATGATACAAGTATAGCTATCACACCCGACAGACAAGAATTAACTGGTGAAATTGTAAACGATGTTTTTCAGAAAATCATTAAGTGGTTCTCTGCAAATGGGCTCTCATTAAACTTTGACAAAACACAGTATATACAGTTCCACACAGTAAATGGAGTGACCCCATTAATAAATATAGACTTCGATCAGAAATCGGTAGCTAAGGTAGAATATTCAAAATTTTTAGGTGTTTGCATTGATGAGGGGTTGAACTGGAAAAAATACACTGAGGATCTGCTGAAACGTTTGAGTTCAGCTACTTATGCTATTAGGGTCATTGCAAATTTTGGCGATATACATCTGAGTAAATTAGCTTACCACGCCTATTTTCATTCTCTGCTTTCATATGGCACCATATTCTGGGGTAACTCATCATTGAGTAAAAGAGTGTTCACTGCACAAAAGCGTGCAATCAGAATAATTGCTGGAGCTCATACAAGATCATCCTGCACACACTTATTTAAAGAGCTAGAAATCTTCAGTGTAGCCTCACAATATATATCTTCACTTATGAAATTTGTTATTAACAATCCAAACGAATTCAAAAGTAATAGCAGTGTACATGGTTACAACACTAGGAGAAAGGATGATCTTCACTACTCAAGGTTAAATCTAACTTTGGCTCAGAAGGGGGTAAATTATGCTGCCACAAAATTCTTTGGTCACTTACCTAATAGCATCAAAAGTCTGACAGATAGCCATATAGCATTTAAAAGGAAATTAAAAGAATTTCTTACTGGCAACTCCTTCTACTCATTAGATGAATTTTTGGATATAGTAAGTGGGTAATTTCCCAACCTCCACAAAAAAAAAAAAAAAATAAAATAAAATAAAATAAAAATAAAAAATAAAAAAAATTATTGACTGTCAGGTAATATTTTGTCTAATTTAATATCTTGTATAGACACCTTTTATTAACCTGACACGTTCCACATCATTACTAAGTGTCGTATTCATGATCTATGGAACAAGTACTAATCTAATCTCTAATCTAGAATGTAAAACAACCACATCTAATAATAAAAGATGGTGTTTCTAGAATAGGCTAGTAGCACTCCGCAAAAGAGAAAAGAAGGAGACTAAAAGGAGTAAGGCCGCAGAGTGAACAATGATGCGCTGTTACGATTTCTGTAATTACCTGGAGGTTGACGGAGGTCGAAATCGGATCGCCCAGTAATGTATTTAAACGTAGTTATCCCACCCCCATGACAATGTCTTCTTACACACTTCGAATCGTAACATTTTAATGTATCGACTGAACTACTTTCGCTGTGTGGACAGCGCGTTTTTTGGAATCTCCCGCAGAGTGTTTTTTGCAAAGGGTTTCGTGACGGCTGAGAACGCGTACAACCGCGGTTCTCACAGAGAATTTGGAACTATTTCGAGAAAGGAACTGACGCTCTCATATGTTAGTCACGCAAATGTCATAATGGATACAGAAGTAACTTCTGATCATCGAAATAAACATTCAGTAGCAGGCTTTAGCAGCTGCTCCGATCGCAGTTGATTTTACAGATAACCCGCGAAAATGAAATGTTTAGTTTTTCTTTCAGGATTGTCACAGTTTTGCACAAATCTTTGAATCATCAATACTCTTTCGGTACACATCACAACACTCTTCACGCTTTGGATTAAAGCATAATAAATAATACACGGAACGAAGATTTAAATATTTTATCTGCTCTCAGAGTTACGGACAACGTTCTTGACGACTAAGCTATTACCCGGTCTTACGATTTCTGTGAAGTTTGGAAGGTAGGAAGGAAGGAAGATTAGGCTCTAACGTCCCGTCGACATTCAGATCATTAAAGACAGAGCAAAATCTCTTACTGTTTCAAGGATGGGGATGTAAATCGGCTGTGCTCTTTTAAAGCAACTAGGAGCGATTTAGGGAAATCAAGGAAAGCGTAAAACTGGATGGTCGGACGTGGATTTGGACTGTGGAAAGTAGAAAACAATACTGGTAGAAATAAAAGCTATGAGGGCGGGTAGTGAGTTGTGTCCGCACAGTTCATGTTCATCCGGTAAAAGCATTGAAAAAAAAATAATAATAATATAAAAGATTCTAACCTGCGACCGTAGAAAAGCATTGTCTGCGAAAGGCAAGGTTTTGGGTTCGAGACCTTCTCAGGGACATAGTTTAAGTCTGTCGGCAAGTTTCAAGTTGTCTGCTATTTTTTAAAGGAATTCGAAATCGTTACTACTTGTAGCGCGCTGTAACGTCTCTCTTTTCCAAAGTAAAACAAACTGTTTTGCTCGATTATTGTGGGTATAAATTGTATTGTATCCTGTTGCTTCCAGTAGCACTGAAAGAGGTGGGGATATCAGCTGCTAAACTTTTCACTGCGAAAAAATATACAGTTATTTCATTTTTTAGTTTTTATGTCCAGTCAGATCATTTATTGTTTTCACTAACTGAGGTCGACTTCAAAGGCAAAAGGCTTTATTCTTAGGTGCACAATAGAGGAATCACACTAGTATACATCGGCAAGCGTATCACGTAACTTAAATCTGAAGCATGTTATCGCGTGTTTCTCATTACAGTTTAAATTTTATGACCATATTATTTTAAGTATTCTGTAGAATATTATTCTGCAAACTTTTAAATTACATATTAGATCTGTGGACCAAACGTGGCTAATTTTCATAAGTAATATGTTAAGGTGTTTAGCTATGGACTCATGACTGTAATCCATGAGACGTCAGGATTCTCTAAAAGTCTGACCCCTTGGAAGTAATAGAAGGTACTC
Source organism: Schistocerca nitens (assembly GCF_023898315.1). Lineage (NCBI taxonomy): Eukaryota > Metazoa > Arthropoda > Insecta > Orthoptera > Acrididae > Schistocerca > Schistocerca nitens. Next base: position 865,389,843 of record NC_064614.1, read on the forward strand.
CTTCAGAGAGGATTACGGCAGAAAAAGAACCTAAAAGCAACGAACCTCGACTTACCTTGTTCCACTGAAATGAGTTACAACAAAAATTTGGTGAAGCTGCGAAGCGGTTTTTATTTTGACAAAAAAATGAAGCACCAGGAAGGGGAAGAGCAATCGAAATGAAACTTTACTATTTGAGGTAGTATGTGATGTTACGTCAGCGATCACAATGTTGTTGTTGTGGTCTTCAGTCCTGAGACTGGTTTGATGCAGCTCTCCATGCTGCTCTATCCTGCGCAAGCTTCTTCACCTCCCAGTACCTACTGCAACCTACATCCTTCTGAATCTCCTTAGTGTATTCATCTCTTGGTCTCCCTCTACGATTTTTACGCTACACCTTGCCATCCAATACTAAACTGGTGATCCCTTGATGCCTCAGAACATGTCCTACCAACCGATACCTTCTTCTAGTCAAGTTGTGCCACAAACTTCTCTTCTCCCCAATCCTATTCAATACTTCATTAGTTATGTGATCTACCCATCTAATCTTCAGCATTATTCTGTAGCACCACATTTTGAAAGCTTCTATTCTCTTCTTGTCCAAACTAGTTATCGTCCATGTTTCACTTCCATACATGGCTACGCTCCATACATATACTTTCAGAAACGACTTCCTGACACTTAAATCAATACTCGATGTTAACAAATTTCTCTTCTTCAGAAACGATTTCCTTGCCATTGCCAGTCTACATTTTACATCCTCTCTATTTCGACCATCATCAGTTATTTTACTCCCTAAATAGCAAAGCTCCTTTACTACTTTAAGTGTCTCATTTCCTAATCTAATCCCCTCAGCATCACCCGATTTAATTTCACTACATTCCATTATCCTCGTTTTGCTTTTGTTGATGTTCATCTTATATCCTCCTTTCAAGACACTGTCCATTCCGTTCAACTGCTCTTCCAAGTCCTTTGCTGTCTCTGACAGAATTACAATGTCATCGGCGAACCTCAAAGTTTTTACTTCTTCTCCGTGAATTTTAATACCTACTCCGAATTTTTCTTTTGTTTCCTTTACTGCTTGCTCAATATACAGATTGAATAACATCGGGGAGAGGCTACAACCCTGTCTCACTCCCTTCCCAACCACTGCTTCCCTTTGATGTCCCTCGACCTTTATAACTGCCATTTGGTTTCTGTACAAATTGTAATTAGCCTTCCGCTCCCTGTATTTTACCCCTGCCACCTTTAGAATTTGAAAGAGAGTATTCCAGTCAACATTGTCAAAAGCTTTCTCTAAGTCTACAAATGCTAAAAACGTAGGTTTGCCTTTCCTTAATCTAGCTTCTAAGATAAGTCGTAGGGTCAGTATTGCCTCACGTATTCCAATATTTCTACGGAATCCAAACTGATCTTCCCCGAGGTCGGCTTCTACTAGTTTTTCCATTCGCCTGTAAAGAATTCTTGTTAGTATTTTGCAGCCGTGACTTATTAAACTGAGAGTTCGGTAATTTTCACATCTGTCAACACCTGCTTTCTTTGGGATTGTAATTATTATATTCTTCTTGAAGGCTGAGGGTATTTCGCCTGTCTCATACATCTTGCTCACCAGATGGTAGGGTTTTGTCAGGACTGGCTCTCCCAAGGCTGTCAGTAGTTCTAATGGAATGTTGTCTACTCCCGGAGCTTTGTTGCGACTTAGGTCTTTCAGTGCTCTGTCAAACTCTTCACACAGTATCATATCTCCCATTTCATCTTCATCTGCATCCTCTTCCATTTCCGTAATATTGTCCTCAAGAACATCGCCCTTATATAGACCCTCTATATACTCCTTCCACCTTTCTGCTTTCCCTTCTTTGCTTAGAACTGGGTTTCCATCTGAGCTCTTGATATTCATACAAGTGGCTCCCTTTTTTGCAAAGGTCTCTTTAATTTTCCTGTAGGCAGTATCTATCTTACCCCTCATGAGATAAGCCTCTACATCCTTACATTTGTCCTCTAGCCATCCCTGCTTAGCCATTTTGCACTTCCTGTCGATCTCATTTTTGAGACGTTTGTATTCCTTTTTGCCTGCTTCATTTACTGCATTTTTATATTTTCTCCTTTCATCAATTAAATTCAATGTTTCTTCTGTTACCCAAGGATTTCTACTAGCCCTCGTCTTTTTACCTACTTGGTCCTGTGCTGCCTTCACCACTTCATCCCTCAAAGCTACCCATTCTTCTTCTACCGTATTTCTTTCCCCCATTCTTGTCAATTGTTCCCTTATGCTTTCCCTGAAACTCTGTACAACCTCTGGTTTAGTCAGTTTATCCAGGTCCTATCTCCTTAAATTCCCACCTTTTTGCAATTTCTTCAGTTTTAATATACAGTTCATAACCAATAGATTGTGGTCAGAGTCCACATCTGCCCCTGGTTCCTAAATCTCTGTCTTACCATTATACACTCCTGGAAATTGAAATAAGAACACCGTGAATTCATTGTCCCAGGAAGGGGAAACTTTATTGACACATTCCTGGGGTGAGATACATCACATGATCACACTGACAGAACCACAGGCACATAGACACAGGCAACAGAGCATGCACAATGTCGGCACTAGTACAGTGTATATCCACCTTTCGCAGCAATGCAGGCTGCTATTCTCCCATGGAGACGATCGTAGAGATGCTGGATGTAGTCCTGTGGAACGGCTTGCCATGCCATTTCCACCTGGCGCCTCAGTTGGACCAGCGTTCGTGCTGGACGTGCAGACCGCGTGAGACGACGCTTCATCCAGTCCCAAACATGCTCAATGGGGGACAGATCCGGAGATCTTGCTGGCCAGGGTAGTTGACTTACACCTTCTAGAGCACGTTGGGTGGCACGGGATACATGCGGACGTGCATTCTCCTGTTGGAACAGCAAGTTCCCTTGCCGGTCTAGGAATGGTAGAACGATGGGTTCGATGACGGTTTGGATGTACCGTGCACTATTCAGTGTCCCCTCGACGATCACCAGTGGTGTACGGCCAGTGTAGGAGATCGCTCCCCACACCATGATGCCGGGTGTTGGCCCTGTGTGCCTCGGTCGTATGCTGTCCTGATTGTGGCGCTCACCTGCACGGCGCCAAACACGCATATGACCATCATTGGCACCAAGGCAGAAGCGACTCTCATCGCTGAAGACGACACGTCTCCATTCGTCCCTCCATTCACGCCTGTCGCGACACCACTGGAGGCGGGCTGCACGATGTTGGGGCGTGAGCGGAAGACGGCCTAACGGTGTGCGGGACCGTAGCCCAGCTTCATGGAGACGGTTGCGAATGGTCCTCGCCGATACCCCAGGAGCAACAGTGTCCCTAATTTGCTGGGAAGTGGCGGTGCGGTCCCCTACAGCACTGCGTAGGATCCTACGGTCTTGGCGTGCATCCGTGCGTCGCTGCGGTCCGGTCCCAGGTCGACGGGCACGTGCACCTTCCGCCGACCACTGGCGACAACATCGATGTACTGTGGAGACCTCACGCCCCACGTGTTGGGCAATTCGGCGGTACGTCCACCCGGCCTCCCGCATGCCCACTATACGCCCTCGCTCAAAGTCCGTCAACTGCACGTACGGTTCACGTCCACGCTGTCGCGGCATGCTACCAGTGTTAAAGACTGCGATGGAGCTCCGTATGCCACGGCAAACTGGCTGACACTGACGGCGGCGGTGCACAAATGCTGCGCAGCTAGCGCCATTCGACGGCCAACACCGCGGTTCCTGATGTGTCCGCTGTGCCGTGCGTGTGATCATTGCTTGTACAGCCCTCTCGCAGTGTCCGGAGCAAGTATGGTGGGTCTGACACACCAGTGGCAATGTGTTCTTTTTTCCATTTCCAGGAGTGTATAATCCATCTGAAACCTGTCAGTATCTCCAGGCTTCTTCCATGTATACAATCTTCTTTTATGATTCTTGAACCAAGTGTTAGCTATGATTAGGTTGTGCTCTGTGCAAAATTCTACCAGGCGGCTTCCTCTTTCGTTTCTTAACCCCAATCCATATTCACCTACTACGTTTCCTTCTCTCCCTTTTCCTACTGACGAATTGCAGTCACCCATGACTATTAAATTTTCATCTCCCTTCACTATCTGAATAATTTCTTTTATTTCATCACACATTTCTTCAATTTCTTCGTCATCTGCAGAGCTAGTTGGCATATAAACTTGTACTACTGTAGTAGGTGTGGGCTTCGTATCTATCTTGGCCACAATAATGCGTTCACTATGCTGTTTGTAGTAGCTTACCCGCATAACTATTTTCCTATTCATTATTAAACCTACTGCTGCATTACCCCTAATTGATTTTGTATTTATAACCCTGTAGCCACCTGACCAGAAGTCTTGTTCCTCCTGCCACCGAACTTCACTAATTCCCACTATATCTAACTTTAACCTATCCATTGCCCTTTTTAAATGTTCTAACCTACCTGCCCGATTAAGGGATCTGACATTCCACGCTCCGATCCGTAGAACGCCAGTTTTCTTTCTCTTGGCAGTTTGAGACCACTTATCAGCATGACCCTGTTACCCCCCCCCCCCCTCTCTGACCTCACCTGGATGCATGCACTCATTCGGTTGAGAAGGGACACATAAAGCCGTTGTACCCTCTACTGAGGCTAACTGGTCCCACACACGTTGTATCTGGAATAGATGTGGGGATCTTATTGGGCACCGGAATACCTCAAAATCACGCAAACAGTTTATCAGGGTACGTGTCACGTGTGTACGTGCGCTGTCTTGCTGGAAAATGGCACCACGGTGCTGTTGTATGAGAGAGAACACGCGAGGACACAGGATGTCCGTGACGTACCGTTGTGCCGTGACAGTTTCCTCAGCCTCTGGCGGCCGTTGCCAGAAGTCATACCCGATGCGCTCGCCACACCATGTCACCAGCTGTTCCGATAGAGATCCACAGTGACGCCCCTTTCAAACTATTAGGTGCTGATAATGCTGTCCCACACGAAACGCTGCATCTCGTGTCCTTCAAAGTGATCATTCAACATCTAACACTTTTCACGCCCCTTATATACGCCCCAAGACATGGGGACAAAACCAGGTAAAAACAACACTAATGCACTCTGGTGGCCGTTCTACCTGTCAACGTTGTTTTTTTAATGGGAAAAAGAAAAATTATCATAATGGGGAGGGAAACACACAGAGTCATCTCACTGCAGTACGGTTGACTTTTAATTTCAACGACATTTAGTGGGAAAAAGGCAAGGATATTAAAGTGATTTACGGAAAAAATTAAATTTGGATAACCGCAACGGATCTGACCCCCTGCTCTCCTGAATACGTGTCCAATGTCTTAATGACTGCGCCACTTCGTTCATTATCGATCAAAGCAGGAGATGATTTAATTTCGTTTGATAATTGCATCGCGTCAGCTCAAGGCAGCAGGAATAGCCAGGGGCGTGTCAGCAGCTCGCAAATGGAACACGCTCCCACGAAGCGCGACACCCGGTCTGGCCCCGTTGTTCCTCTTACTCGTGTATCTCTGTCCAGATCATGTTACCAGACGTGCGATGTATTCTCACGACCGCCAAACGGAGACGGGGTACACAACATCAATCCTCCTCCTCTTGACAAATGCAAAATGTTAGTATCTAATCAATGTTATTTTATTGAATAACGACTGTCGTTCTCTTTCAATTAATCTTCGAAAACTGTTACTAACTCAATGTATTGTCTTCTTGCTGTGTGTCTTCATATACTTGCGCTGTGGTTTTTCTATCAGTACGTCGGTAAGCGCAATTACTGTCATTTGTATACGCGTTATTAAGTGTGTATTATCATTTACAGACGTTTTGCATATTACATTCGACGCCGTCCTCATATGTTAATTCCACAAAAGCATTTGTATGTACAACATTTCGTACTAGCGAACAATAACAAAACGTAACGCATCTCCATAAAGACTTTCAAAAGAAGCTGTCACTTGGTTAACTCCAGACATACAAACGATCAGCTAAAAAGTAATGGTCTAGCAAACGTCGAACTAGCTGATATTTTGTCTTCAGTGAAAATAACGACGTAATGCGATAAACTAAGACTCATTTCCAGATGTGATTTGAGCATGTGTAAGTGTGCTCCGCAATTTTCTTTGCACTATTGCAGGAAAATCCTCCTCGTGCGGTACACAACTCCGTCAAATTACACAACAGTTTCACTGCTGTTGCCTCTTCTGTGCTAGAAACTGGTTTACGGTTTGGCAGGGCTCAAATTGGAAGCAGCAAAGGAGCTGGAAACGATCGTTATTCTACGAGTTTAACATAAACTCGCAACAACTGCAGCGTTGTCACCTACATGAAAACTGAGTGGGAAACCATTCAATCTTCACTGAATCATTCTGAATAACGTAGCGAACGTATTCCGAGTTGTCTTTCTTCTTACTAATCAATAACAATTAAGATTTCACACTGCTTTTATAATGCACGAAAGCGAAATAACAGACACAACATATAACAGATTACCTACTCCATTTATCCATGTGATGGATACCAAGCAGCACACGATATAATTCTTTGTGTAGACAAACTGTTAATTTATCAATATTGGGAAGCGGCTAGGCTTTAATCTTGACTCCCGCACTATGCTATTGAGTGCAATAGACACCATTTTCCTTTTTAAATGAAGTCTGCCGTTTCACGTCACGGTGTAATTTCGCATTGTTTACGGCAACTCCTTGTACCGTGTAAAAACCAGTGGTCGTAAACCCGGCGCAAGTACGAGGGTAAGTCAATTATTATCCGCAATTTACTTATATTTTTGTTTATTTTGGTAGTACTGTCGTTTTTCGTTGATGACGCATGCTTTGTTTATTTGATGTTATACCTTAGCACTTTTCAAGCTGCTAGGTTAGTTTCGCTATCGCTGCCGTGCTGTTAATCCGCTGTCTATTTGCACCAAAGAAGAGCAACGTTCAGTGGTCCGTTTTTTGTGGTCGGAAGGCGTATCAGGGGCCGAAATTCATCGAAGATTTTCGGTACAGTACGAGAACAGTGTTTTGCCCCAACGGAGTGTCTACGAATGGATTGAAAAATTTCGAAATGGTCGCACAAGTGTTACGACCAATGAAGGAGCCGGACGACCGTTTACCGACACAAATGAAGAAACCATTGAGAGTTCACGTGAAATGATTCTCTTAGACGGACGACTGACGAAGTGGCACATCGTCTGCAAATTAGGCACGGTTCTGCCTACGAAATCATCCACAACAGACTTGGGTTTCATAAAGTTTGTGCAAGATGGGTCCCAAAACAACTTACACAGTTGGTTCAAAATGGTTCAAATGGCTCTGAGCACTATGCGACTTAACTTCTGAGGTCATCAGTCGCCTAGAACTTAGAACTAATTAAACCTAACTAACCTACGGACATCACACACATCCATGCCCGATGCAGGATTCGAACCTGAGACCGTAGCGGTTGCTCGGTTCCAGACTGCAGCGCCTAGAACCGCACGGCCACTCCGGCCGGCCAACTCACACAGTTGCATAACCAAACGCGCATGGACATCTGCAAAAAACATTTGGATCGCTATGGTAACGAAGGGGACAACTTCTTAGACAGGATCATTACTGGTGACGAAACATGGATCCTCATTACGAGCCGAAGAGTAAATGGCAGAGTATTGTATGAAAACATCCAAATTCACTGTTCAAGAGAAAGTTCAAGATCCAACCGTCCGCAGGAAAACAGATGCTTACGGATTTTTGTGACGCACAAGGTCCAGTACTGCAACATTATGGGGAAAGGGGCACAACAATAAACAGCGTACGTTACAGTGAGATGTTTACTGTCAAGCTAAGGCCTGCAATTCGAAGCAAACGCCGAGGATTGCTGTCAAAATGTGTTGTGTTGTTGTACGACAATGCCCGTCCGCATACTGCTGCCCACACTGGTGAAACTCTCCGGAAACAAATTTGAACCGAGCGAGGTGACGCAGTGGTTAGCACACTGGACTCGCATTCGGAAGGACGACGGTTCAATCCCGCGTCCGGCCATCCTGATTTAGGTTTTCCGTGATTTCCCTATATCACTTCAGGCAAATGCCGGGATGGTTCCTTTGAAAGGGCACGGCCGATTTCCTTCCTCATCCTTCCCTAACCCGAGCTTGTGCTCCGTCTCTAATGACCTCGTTGTCGATGGGACGTTAAACACCAATCTCCTCCTCCTCCTCCTCCTCAAATTTGAAGTACTGGATCATGCTCCGTAATGTCCCGATCTTGCCCCCTTCCGACTATCACTTGTTTGGTCCACTCAAAGAGGCATTAAGGGGCTGTCGATTTGCCTCGGACGAAGCAGTGAAAGAAGCGGGTCAATTCCTGGCTCGCAGCTCAACCGAGAACCTTCTCTTAAGAGGGCTCAGGAAGTTTGTACAACGACGGACCAAGTGAGTTGAAATGCAAGGAGACTATATCGAAAAATGATGTTCTTGTAAGTTTCCAATTTGATTACAATAAAATTTTATAATTACTTTGCGGATAATAATTGACTTACCCTCGTAGATATCCAAAAATCATAAGCTTCCATTTACAGATATACGTTTTAGTGCAATATCAGAATTCTTCAAAATTTTAAACTGTAAGTGAGCTAATTTGGAACTAACAAATAAGTGTATGTAAAGAACAAGAACACACGTTCTACCTGATGTCAGCGGTATGAAAGTAATGCTAAAATCGTGAGCAACGAGTCATCATTACAGGAATAAATAATTATAAGGATAGTAGGATAAACTGCGTATTGACATAAGGGATAAAATAAACGAATCATACATAATAGGAGACCATCACATAAAGGTCGAAACGTGTGAGACTCCTTTTAGTCACCTCTTAAGACAGCAAGATTACCTCGGGCCTATTCTCACCCCCGGACCCGCAGGGGGATATTCGCAATTGCGAATACATTTTGTGTATCTCACTCTGGCTTCATTGTTGACGCGTGCGATCTCAAATAAGTGTGCTACATAAAATAAATTTTCTCAACATTGATGATACACAGATAACTCCTCCTAAGTCTAAACAAATATTCAATATGTTAGCTAAATTTATACGCAGCCATATATGACGTAATACGCACCAAGCGCAAAATCATAGTAACCCCTAGTTTTCATTGCAAACGTTTCGAATTTCGTGTAGTGTGTTACTGAAACGCAAAATATCGCAATAACTATGACCATTAACGAAATATGATGGGCACTTTACCATGAAGCTGACCTAAAAAGCTGTAAGAACTCATAAATGGATTTTTTATCGAATAGTTTTTATAAATTCCTTTGAAAAAGACTGCAGCGCGTGCACTTCGATTCTGTGAGAGCAACGCGTCGATCAACCGACGTGCCGAAACCGGGCAAGAAATGTCTCGCACATCCCGGCTCGCAGGGACGCCCCGGTTCGCAACAGTCTGCGTCGCCACTCGGCTTCGATTGTGTGCTTCATTAGGTTCAAATGGTTCAAATGGCTCTGAGCACTATGGGACTCAACATCTTAGGTCATAAGTCCCCTAGAACTTAGAACTACTTAAACCTAACTAACCTAAGGACATCACACACACCCATGCCCGAGGCAGGATTCGAACCTGCGACCGTAGCAGTCCCGCGGTTCCGGACTGCAGCGCCAGAACCGCTAGACCACCGCGGCCGGCGCTTCATTAGGTAAGACAAGGGTTTTTTCCACGCTGGTTCAGACTGACTCGCACTTGTATCCGCTACGCAGGTAACCTGGTTTCTTTCTCTGCGCTATCTGTACAGGGTGTTACAAAAAGGTACGGCCAAACTTTCAGGAAACATTCCTCACACACAAATAAAGAAAATATGTTATGTGGACATGTGTCCGGAAACGCTTAATTTCCATGTTAGAGCTCATTTTAGTTTCGTCAGTATGTACTGTACTTCCTCGATTCACCGCCAGTTGGCCCAATTGAAGGAAGGTAATGTTGACTTCGGTGCTCGTGTTGACATGCGACTCATTGCTCTACAGTACTAGCATCAAGCACATCAGTACGTAGCATCAACAGGTTAGTGTTCATCACGAGCGTGGTTTTGCAGTCAGTGCAATGTTTACAAATGCGGAGTTGGCAGATGCCCATTTGATGTATGGATTAGCACGGGGCAATAGCCGTGGCGCGGTACGTTTGCATAGAGACACATTTCTAGAACGAAGGTGTCCTGACAGGATGACGTTCGAAGCAATTGATCGGCGTCATAGGGAGCACGGAACATTCCAGCCTATGACTCGCGACTGGGGAAGACCTAGAACGACGAGGACACCTGCAACGGACGAGGCAATTCTTCGTGCAGTTGACGATAACCCTAATGTCAGCGTCAGAGAAGTTGCTGCTGTACAAGGTAACGTTGACCACGTCACTGTATGGAGAGTGCTACGGGAGAACCAGTTGTTTCCGTACCATGTACAGCGTGTGCATGCACTATCAGCAACTGATTGGCCTCCTTTTCTCTTTACGGATGATGCTTCATTCCAACGTGATCAAATTGTAAATTTTCACAATCGACATTTGTGGGCTGACGAGAATCCGCACGCAATTGTGGAATCACGTCATCAACATAGATTTTCTGTGAATGTTTGCGCAGCCATTGTTGGTGATGTCTCGATTGGGCCCTATGTTCTTCCACCTACGCTCAATGGAGCACGTTATCATGATTTCATACGGGATACTCTACCTGTGCTGCTAGAACATGTGCCTTTACAAGTACGACACAACATGTGGTTCATGCACGATGGAGCTCCTGCACATTTCAGTCGAAGTGTTCGTACGCTTCTCAACAACAGATTTGGTGACCGATGGATTGGTAGAGGCGGACCAATTACATGGCTTCCACGCTCTCCTGACCTCAACCCTCTTGACTTTCATTTATGGGGGCCATTTGAAAGCTCTTGTCTATGCAACCCCGGTACCAAATGTAGAGACTCTTCGTGCTCGTATTGTGGACGGCTGTGATACAATACGCCATTCTCCAGGGCTGCATCAGCGCATCAGGGATTCCATGTGAAGGAGGGTGGATGCATGTATCCTCGCTAACGAAGGACATTTTGAACATTGCCTGTAACAAAGTGTGTGAAGTCACGCTGGTACGTTCTGTTGCTGTGTGTTTCCATTCCATGATTAATGTGATTTGAAGAGAAGTAATAAAATGAGCTCTAACATGGAAAGTAAGCGTTTCCGGGCACATGTCCACATAACATATTTTCTTTCTTTGTGTGTGAGGAATGTTTCCTGAAAGTTGGGCCGTACCTTTTTGTAACACCCTGTATACGGTGTCGCGGCGACTAAACCATCCCGTGACAAAACACGCCGCTTTTTGTTTGCTAATCTCCATATTTTCTATTAATCCAACGCAGAAGGGTGCCAGACTGGTGATCAACACTCAAGAATCGGTTGAGTAAGAGTTTCTAAGCCACACTGTCCCTATAAATCTTAGCCTGGCATCTGCTTTTCCTGTTTGTTTTAGGTGGTCATTCCACTTTAAATCACTCCGGATAGATACTGCAGTTAATTTTTCCAGTATTTGTAAGCAGATGAGTAATCGTACAGGATTGGATCTCCTCGCCTATTAAGGCGCAATACTTTACATTTATTTACATTCAAGGTCAACTGCCAGGCCCTGCACCAGCCCTCGTGCCTCTTCAGGTTTTTCTCTCTTCAGTGTCAGTGACTTTGAGTGTCAGTGACTGAGGTTGGATGAGCATCTGAGACATTATTTGCTCTTGTGCTATTTGTCTTTAGATCCCCCCCCCCTCTCCCTGTGTGTGTGTGTGTGTGTGTGTGTGTGTGTGTGTGTGTGTGTGTGTGAAGGTTGGCACTAGACGATAAGAAGGATCCCCTCCACTTCCGCTTGCACGGAATAATGGTAGAGAACGAGCAGAAAAGCAGCCAAGTTCGCATGGGAAGCACAAACAAGAGGTGCAGGCAGAACAATGGGCCTGGTGTGCCGTGTGCCGGGGGCCGACTCTTCCTTCCCGATGGACCGCTGCCAGGCGCCCAGGCGGCGGCGCCGCGCGGCACGTGGCTCGTGGCTCTCGGGACGCCACGGAATGCGCCTCAGCGTCGCCTTCCGCAGCTAATAACGCATCCCTGTGCGCCGATGTTTACCGCGCCGCCGGGAGCAGGCGCGCGCACGCACGCACTGAACAGGCTGCTTGAAAAGTCTCATTACGCTCCACCTCTTCATGTACTATATGCTGTTTCTGGCTGCAGGTGATACCCGTTCGTGAAGGACGAAAATGGACGCTGAAACTCGCTACGCTACGGAAATTGAGACGGACAATGGCAAGAAAGGCTTTCTGAAAAAGACACATTTCTTAACATCGAATGTATTAGGTTGGTGCATAAGTTCGTAGCGATTTTGTTTTGGATGTTGGTATTCCGGTTGCTATGGGTTTATCTATCGATTGCCATTTTTTTGTTTGTAGCTCACAGTTGCTACTTGAGTTTACATTTTGTTATTGGGAGTTAGTGAGTGGAGACGTGGACGCTAGAAAATGGATCATCGAGAGGAGAAATCGGAATATTTCCGACATTTTCTTCTGTTTTGAGTTCAGGAGAGGGGTGGCACAGCGGAGGCAGCCGGAAACATTTGCACCGTGTATGCTCATAATGGCACTGCAGAGAGCGCGGCAAGAAAATGGTTTCTTCGTTTTAAGGAGAACCGTTTTAAGGTGGATCATTTTGACATTAGTGATCCTCTACACCCAGGAAAACTTTCGGGGTTTCATGAAGACAGTTTAAACGCATTAATCTACAATGACCATCGTCAGTGTACTCGATACCTGGCAAATGTGATTAAGTGTGATTTTCCCACCCTCGTGCGACATTTGCATGCAGTGGGGAACGTTCAAAAATCGGGTATATGGGTACCGAATGCTGTAGGCCAAAATCACAAAAATCAGTGGGTGGCCATATGTGCATCTTGTCATCAACTGTCTCGTGAACAACACCGCCAATTCCTATCATGTAGCGTTACTGGAGACGAGAAACGATGTTATTATGCTAACATAAGGAAAATAAAGGATTAGTCAAAACAAAGCATCGAATCCCCGTACGGAGACCTGTGCCCATCCACAGAAGATGATGTTTATCTGGTGGAACAGCCAGGGTGTGGTGTACTACGAATTGCTTCCCCGAGGTGTAACTATGACTGGTGATATTTATTGTCAACAACTGAGACACCTTGCAGGCGCAATCCAACAACAACAACAACAACAACAACAACATCAGCTTCAACAACCAAGAAGACTGCGTAAAATGATGCTACTCCACGATAACGCCCCCCCCCCTCCCTCCCCAGCATTTTGCTAGACTGGCAAAGAACGCTGTACAGAAAAATGGTTCAAATGGATCTGAGCACTATGGGAGCTGTACAGAAGTTGGGCTGGGAAGTCATTCCGCACCCCATCTTATTCATCTGGTCTTGCGCCCTGAAATTTAAACCTTTTCCGCTTTCTATCGAACAGTCTTCAAGAAACTTCCTTCCCGGATGAAAATATGCTTTGCACATGGCTCAACAAGTTCTTCACCTTAAAAACGCGTGATTTCTAGAGCCGCGGAATGGAAAAGTTACCCTAGAGTTGGCAGACTCTTGTAAATAGTGAAGAAGAAATGGCTCTGAGCACTATGGGACTTAACTTCTGAGGTCATCAGTCCCCTAGAACTTAGAACTACTTAAACCTAACTAACCTAAGGACATCACACACATCCATGCCCGTGGCAGGATTCGAACCTGAGACCGTAGCGGTCGCGCGGTTCCAGACTGTAGCGCCTAGAACCGCTCGGCCACTCTAGGCCGGCAGTGAAGAAGAATATATTATTGATGACTAAAGCCTCTGTTATGTGTATCTGTCGTGTTTATTAAACATATGGAAAAAACACTACGGACTTACGCACCAACTCAATAAATTTAAATTTTAGGGAAGCCTTTTCTGAAGGTATTTGTCTGGAGTATAGCCTAGTACGAAAGCGAAATTTAGAAGATAAACAAATCACGCAAGAAGAGGATAGAAGTAATGAGATTCTACACAAGAATGCTTAAGATAACATGGGTGTATCGAACAATAAATGTGGAGGTATTGAATCAAATTGGAGAGAAAACAAACTTTATGCTACTATCTGACTAAAATATGGATCCGTCGATAGCATACATGCGGAGGCATGAGGGCAGCGCCGATCTGACAACTGAGGCATGGGTGTGTTGAGGAGGTTCAGGATGGTGATGGGGGAGGGGGGAGGAGGCGGGTGGGAAACATTTTAGAGAGAGAGAGAGAGAGAGAGAGAGAGAGAGAGAGAACACGACTGGGAAAAATGTAAGAAAGTTCAGGTGGCTGAAGGTTGCCGTAGTTATGAGAAGAAAAATAGGCTTGCGCGGGGCAGCCTAGCATGCAGAGCTGCGTCAAAACAGTCTCCGGACTGAAGACCAGAACAACACACTCTGGAGTACCGATCGTGGCGTCCATGAACGGACACGCACTCGCAGGGGCAACATTAAGATGTGTTCTACATGATTTCTTAACAGCTGTACCAAGGAAACTAATAACAATAGCGCTTTCGAAGAAGCAGCTTTTGAAACAGGAAACATCAAAGGAAGACCGCTCTCTGGAAGGCACAACATGAGCAGGTGCGTGTGCGGACAGGGAAGGGTTGCATTTATTCAAAAATATCATAATTAGTTCTAAAATCAATACATTATTTTAAAAAAGGAAAATTATTGTAATAGGGAAGGTAGCTCTTTAACTAGTGTAACAAATCCATTTGGTAGTTTGCATGCAACCTGCTTGCTGAGTAAATTTATTTCTTCCACTTTATCACATTCACAATAAAGATTTTTCCCTATCTGTATTCGGTGAATATTGCTGGAGAATGATCTCTGACTAAATCTCCTGCGAATTGCAGAAGTTATTCGCCTTATCTGTGTGGAACCAGGGCTTCGAGGGTATGTTAAGCTATATTTGTGGGGGACTGGGGTCTGCATATCACGATGCAACTCCAATGGAATGTTCGTTGAAAAGTAACTTCGAAAGAAGACACAAAAACTAAGTGTCCTCCTGTCTACATTTGCTGGAAAACGAAAAAAAAAAAACCACTTACTCGTTTGCTAATGAGTTGAGAGGTCAGAAGTTCGACAATCGGCATGACGCCTTAGCTCATTTACTAAAAGTCTTCGGCAGAATTCCCAAGTATGGAAATGTGGTTTTGTAGAACGAATGTGCAAAGCAAAGAACAGAAATGCGTATTTTTCGTGTTTGGAGTATCTACGTTTCTTTGAACGATCTGAAATGAACCCACTTTCTCTGATAATATGTGCAGCAATGTCTGTCAAACAATCTATTAGTCCTCGTCTTTTGAAATGTCTGCCAAGGAATTTATTGATCCACATTTTTATTTAAAGTAGCTGAAAGACGTCTCCGGTTCGATGAATTAGGTGACTAATCTCATCATACTAGGTAAATAGTTTGTACTGCAACTGCAAATGTTTGGGGTTCCATCGTCGAATGTGGTTGCACCAAAATGGGACGCCACCTCATTTCACAGTATACAGATGGAAATATTTTACTGAGGGGTTCAGGAACAGATGGATTGGGGGAGGATTGTCAACGTAACCCAGATCTCCTGCGTGGCGTCCTGGAAGTGCCAATCGGACATCCGGTCATAATATTGAACGTATCAAAAAGAAAGTCGCCCACAATCGTTATCAGATAACTGAGAAACTAGAAAACGCTGTCTGGAATGTATTTTCTTTCATCGCGTCGACAATGCTGCAACAAATTTTACATTGCTCCTGGCGACCATTAAATCTGTACCGCGAAAATGACGGAGTGCACACATAGCGACTGAAGTAAATGGATACACCCTGTGATAGTTAAGTATAAACCCTCCTCTCAGCACATACCGATAGTTGAGAAAGTGGAGGGTGGTTATAATTAATTACAACTATTGCTGTTTGAGAGGGCCCTCATGAAAAACGAGTGGTCACAGGACAATGAAACTTTATGGAAACATTTTTATGGATACGCGGAAGAGAAGTAACGAATAAACCGCTGAAAGCAACACATTTTAATTTCCACATGAGAGGGTAACATTTGTTCATTGGGTACCATGTTCATGTTCCAGTTCACAGACTTTGCTGAATGTGACGACCATCTGCATCCATGACAGTCTGGAACCGCACTGAAAACTGCTCTACTGCTGCCCCGAACATCTCACGTGGGATGTTGCGTATCTCCCTCCCTACGCTCATCTTCTACCTCCAACGTGTGTTATTGTCACTTTGATAAACCCTGTGCTTCAGGTAACTCAACAGCCAGCAACTGCAAGGGCTCAAATCTGGTGATCTTGGTGGCGACGCAGTTTGGAACGATCGGCCAATGATTCGCTTTTCACCAAATGTGTTACGGAATAACCAAGTCACTTCGCGAGCAATATGATGATGGTGATATTTGGTTTGTGGGGCGCTCAACTGCGCGGTCATCGGCGACCTTACAAAGTCCCAATTTTTACACAGTCCAATTTTTTTCACAGTCCAGTCTAGCCACTGATACGAATGATGATGATGATGATGGTGATGACGATGAAATTATGAGGACAATACAAACACCCAGTCCCCAGGAAGAGAAAATCCTCAACTCGGCCGGGAATCGAACCCGAGACCCCGTGATCCAGAAGCAGCAACACTAGCCACTAGAGCACGAGCTGCGGACGCGAGCAGTATGAGTTGGAACTCCATCGTGCATGAAAACAGTTGAGTCCAAAGCACCTGCGTCCCGTAGAGCATGGCTCACATGTTGGCGAGACAGACGACAGTAACGAGTGCCGTTCACGCTGCACGTCCTTCGTCCTTGGGTTCAGTTCCTCGACGACATGTACCGGCGCCTAACGGCAAGTCATGACACTAACACTATTGACAAAGCGAATTCTGCAGCGCACGGTCTGAAAACTATTCCCGTACACTTGAGTACCCATACGGCACATAGTTTCCCGTCTACATTGGTTCCGGTAGCGAAAGTTCTGTTATAGTTACCCTTGCACTTTCGTAAATGCGTACTATGGAAAGAGAGTAATGGAACCTCTGGTGCATCCTGTATATAGGAAACTTCAAAAACTGTACCTTAACATCAATACAGGAGATGAACATTCCGCCGATCTACTTCCATCTCCTCACTGGCTCTGATGAGTGTTTTCTCCACACGAGACATTTATGTCTATGGAATTTGAAGTGTTTTGTGTGATACTTGACCTACAAAACTAAACTGTAATCCTATTTTCTATTTATGGAGATTTCTGCCCATGTTGCAAAAAACCAGTTGATGGTGTTGCACCTTTGCCAGTCTAGTGCTTGGATACCGAGATTCTATCCTAGTCCGTCCAGGCGTATAACAGGTCGCATAATTCGGCTCGTACAGCACACGTACCTGCGGATGACTCAATATCACGAAGGACGAGGGAAGAAACGTTTCAATTGCATTTACTATGCACTCAGGATAAAGGCTGTAACTTACAGTATCCCGTTGTATGTCATTTCAAACGATTTCCACACGGAAGTAAGCTTATAGGCTCTACCTTCGCGATCACTAATTAAGAAAACCAGCATGGATAGCCAGTCTGATATGCAGACATCATTCTACAAGTTCACGCTCAGTATCCCATTATGTCATTTCAAACGATTTCCGCACCGCAGCAAGCTTAAAGGCTCTACCTTCGCGATCACTCATTAAGAAAACAAGCATGGATAGCCAGTCTGATATGCAGACATCATTCTACAGTTTTACGATTTCTAACAGAGCGAGAAGGTTAGCGTTTTTTTTTTTACGTTTTAGCTATGTACTTCGACGATCACATACACATTAAACAAGCAAACTGCACAGCACTGCGAAGAACGCTCCCCGTCATTTTTAGTAGTCCCATTTCCTGTTTTTTTTTAAAATTATTTATTTGGCCTTCCGAGTAGCAACTCGATTTAGCCATCAATGACACTCAGTTACAATATACATAGAATTGAATAAAATAATACATAAATGCATATTTACAAGTAGAGAATGCTCAAACCGTCACAGCTGTGTCCACAATATTTTTCCAACAATTAGATTAAGAGATAGTTAAAATTATGTTGAGCTACAGTTCACAATATTCCTGAAATATCTTCAGAAGCAAGACAGAGAAATAGAATATGTGCACCATTAAAACCTACAGATCGTGCCCAGTACTCTTTAATGAAGTTAACAATCCCTTTATAAACGCGAATGTCTTTGGTAAATAAAAGGAAAGTAGCTGACTGAGGAAGGTGGTATCCCATAATCAGCAACGTATTCAGAAAGTCCAACCATTCGCAGTCAAATTTGGGACACATAAAGAAGATGTGATTGACATCAGTTTCCGACAAAGGATTACAGTCACAGGCCAGCGAAGCGTAGCCGTTAATCCGATGAAGATGTTGAGGAAAAGAGACGTGATTGAAGCGAAGTCGTAAGAGAATAGAGATTGTGGATGGATCCAAATGTCCTCAGGAACCACGGCTGCGAAGGAATCCGAGGTTTGAGCACTGCGTAATAACCGCCCTCCGATTGCTGGGAAACGTTCCACATCTCTTGCCATTGTCGATTTGCTTGACCCTTAACCTCAGGTCAGAAGTCCGTGTCAGGTAATTTCAGATCCAGGACAGTGTCTAAGGATGTCACTTGCCTGGCTAACGCATCAATTCCTCATTATATACGATAACTGCGTGGAAAAGCACCCACAGCAAATGGATTGTCCGCCCAGTCCGTGTGCTGCGAATATATTCTGAAACCACATCCAAGATATGGCGGTTAGTTGTTTTGTTCCATGTCCGGTTTTGTTTAGTTTTAGGGCGCAAAAACAACTAGGGCCAGACGCGCCCATGTCAGAACCATAGAATACGAAGACAAACAAAGGAGTTAAAAACGACTACACGTTACGCCCAATTGAGGGAAGGAAAGACAGCTAACAATCAGCGGCGTTGAGAAAGGTCTATAAAATACGCCATACAGAAACGGAGATCCTCAACTAAAGATTAAATGTCGTTCGCGAAATTGCTAAGACAGACAAGAAGTAAAACACGGTCGACACACTGCGCGTCATTCGCTAAAGCGGCCGATAACTCAGGCGGCAAACATAAATGAGAACGTACGTGATTTAAAAAATGGGCCTTCCGTTAATAAATGGCGAACCGTCAAAAAGACTGAGGGCAATGAGCCCAAAGTGGTTTGGGGCGCACGACTTAACAAATGGCTAATACGCAACCTACCTAAAATGATCTCACGCCAAGAGGTGGTTTTCCAACCCGCTGGGAGAGGCGTAATTACCCGGAGCTTGTTCCTGTGAAGAAAGGACCAATGGTGATGCCAAAGTGACACCACCTGCCGACAGACCGCAACACAGAGGTCATCGGAGCGAGTGGAAGAAATAGAGGGCTGAGGTATGAGGACTGCAGCCTTGGCAGCAGCGTCAGTGGCCTCATTTCCTATCGAACCGGCCTGACCAGAAACCCTCATAAACATCACGGTGGCTCCATCAAGAGCGAGCAAGTGACAGCTTTCCTGGACCCGTCACACTAGGGTACAGAACATACAAACTCTGAAGGGCACTGAGAGAGTCGGAGCAGATGACGCAATTTTAATGTCTGTGTCGCCGGATGTCCTGTGTGGCCTGATATAGGGTGAAATGCTCTGCTGTGAATATTGAGCAGTGTTCTGGAAGCCGATACCGAAAAACGTCGGTGCCAATGACGAAGGGACACCCGACATCACAGTCAGTCCGAGGTAACTGAGAAGAGGAACGCGCCCCATACTGGCGATCACAGGGGTCATCGAAGAAGGGAGGCTTAGGATGGGTGGCCAGGCATGGCAACAAACGGCATGCATATCTGCTGAGGAGAAATTCACGGCGGTATGACAGCGACAGTTGGGCAGCTTCTGCTTACAGACTCTCAACTGGGCTAGTGAAAAAGGCGCCAGTGGCCAAGCGGATGCCACGATGGCGGGTTGTATTGAGACGGCGCAAGACGGACGGACATGCAAATGCATGAACGAAACACCCATAGTCTAGTTTCGAACGGACAAGAGTTAAGTGCAAATGGAGGAGGGTGGTCGGACCTGCTCCCAAGAAAGTACCACTGAGGACACGTAGGACATTAAGGGATCGCATACAGTGGGCGGCCAGATTAGACACTTGGGGGGACCAAGAAAATTTTCCATCGAGCACGAGCCCCATGAATTTCGTAGTTTCTACGAACGGAAGAGCAACTGGCCCAAGATGTAAAGACGGTGGAAGAAACCAACTGCGCCGCCAGAAATTCATACAAGCATTTTTGTCAGTGGAAAAACTAAAGCCACTGCCGATGCTCGATGAGTAAAGACGATCCAGAAATCGTTGAAGATGTCTAGAACTGCGATAGATGGCAAAATCATCAACGAAAAGAGAGCCGGAGATGCCCGGCGGGAGACAGGCCATTACAGAGTTAATAGCGATAGCAACGAGGACGACGCTCAGAACGGATCCCTGAGTCACTCCGTTTTCCTAGATAAAGCTGTCCGACAAAGCAGAACCCACACGCACTTTGAAAACTCGGTCTTTTAAAAAGTCCCACATGTAGAGAGTACAGAGGATACCAGTCTTCCAGCAGGTGTCGTATGCACAGTTCCAAAATCGAGAAACCGGCCATCGTCTGGTATTTCAGTGGAAAACCATGTATGACATGGGTGGACTATGTGACGAGATGAACGGCGCGTCGAAATCCACATTGTTCAGTGGTTAGTAAGTTGTGAGAATCGAGCCGCCATACCAGCCACGCATGAATCATATGTTCCATAACCTTGCAAACCAACTGGTGAGGGTAATGGGGCGGTAGCTAGAAGGAATGTGTTCGTCCTTACTGGACTTAGGTAGGGGTATGACAGTGGCTTCACGCCAGCGTCTGGGAAATGTGCACTCTGTCCAGACGTGGTTGTATGTATGAAGGAGAAAGTCCTTGCCCGCAAGAGAAAGGTTCTGCAACATCTGAATGTGAACATCGTCGGGCCCTGGGGCGGAGGATCGGGATAAAGTGAGAGCATGATCCAGCTCCCTCATAGTAAAGGCGGTATTCACGATTCTGAGAAGAGAAGGGCATCACCAGAGCCGCCTCCAGTCGTTTCCGATAGAGGGAGGCACGGTGGAGCTCGAAAGCTCCGCAAAATAGCGGCGCAAGGAGCTGGAGATAAGAACAGGGTCTACTACGACTTCACCTGCTAGTGTCAGGCCGGAAATTGAGGAATGGACCTGGGTCCCAGAGATCCATTGGAGGTTGGCCCACACGACGGAAGAGGGAGTGGAACTGTTAAAAGAACTAGTAAAGGAATACCGATAGCTTTTTGCTATCGCGAAGAACGCGACGACACTATGCACGCAACTGTATGTAACGAATGCAGTAGGCCATCGTAAGGTGACTGTTAACAACGCGGAGAGCACGTCCCTGTGCGCGAATTGCGTCGCGGCATGCCTCGGTCCACCAAGGGACCGGGACACGACGCAGTAAAGAGGGAGTGCAAGGAATGGAACATCTTACGGCTTGTAAGATATTCTACCCGATCGTCAATACTGAGGGAATGTTCGTCGAATGTCGCCTGGGAGGGCAGCCTTAGAAAGCTGCCAATTGGGTGTGCACATTGGTGGGGTAGGCGTCAGCAAACGGATAGCGCACGAGAAATGGTCGCTCGAGATCGTGTCAGGATAGACCACTCGAGTCGGTGGGAAAGCTGGGCAGTGCAGAAGGGGAGGTCCAAATGGGAATCGGTGTGTTTGGAGTCTGAAAGGAACGTGGGTGCTCCCGTATTAAGACTGATTAAGTTAAGTCGAGTGAGAAGATCAGCTAAGAGGGCACCTCTCGGACAGGTTCTGGGAGAAACCCAAAGGGGATGGTGCGCATTAAAGTTGCCGAACAGCAGAAAGGGGTGAGGGAGTTGCCCAATAAGCTGAAGGAAATCTGCCCTGGTGACAGCGAATGATGAATGGATGTAAATGGTACAAAGAGAAAAGGTCAAGGGAGAAAGCACTGCAACAACTCGAAGTCGGGTAGCCATGGAGAAGAGGACCATGAATGTCATCCCGGATGAGCAGCATGACTCCTCTATGACATGGATTGCCGTCCTCGGGGAGAAGATCAAAGCGGACCGAGAAGAAATGCGAGAGCTCAGAGCGGTCGTGAGGACGCAATTTTGCTTCCTAGAGGCAGAGAACAAGCGGACGCTGCGATTCTAATAGCAGCCGTAAGTCCTCTTGTTTCGTTGAAGGCCATTGGATGAGAGTTATGACGAGGAAAGGGGAGGAGTGCCAGTCTTCGTACACAACTACAAGGCGCAGAGGATGGAATCTGCTCCATGAGATCCACAGAGACCTCGACATTCTCCTTCTGCTCATTTGCAGAGTCCAGGTCAGAAAAACGGTTGGCGATGCGCACTGGCGACATGGAGGTCGGCCAGGCGAGGGTAACACGTGACGACAATGTCAAAGCGAATTTCCGAGTCAGCGAAGAAGAAGACCATTTGCCTTCGGTTGATTTCTTGGAGCCTTTCTGGCTGGCAGAGCAAGACCCCAAATGTTTGTTGGCTACAGGGACGGAGGAAGTATTCGTGAGAGTATTCCTTCTGTCCTTTTCGCCCTAGCAGTTGTGTAGCAGGTGACTTCGCCCCGTGAGGCGAAAGTTCGGTGGCTTGTTGCACAGCTGGAGGAGGAGACGGGGATGCTGCCATGACACTCGGGGATTTTGCAACCGCGGTACTGTATTTGAGGTCGCATGTCTGCGTGTCCATATCCTTCGTGGAGCAAGATTTAGCAAGAACAGTATTGTAAGAGTCCTATGGTAGAATGCTGGGTTTGCGACTAGCCAACAACTTGCGAGCGACCGGGTAAGGCACTTTTTCCTTCACCCGGATCTCCTAGATAACTTACTCATCGAGATATACGGGACAATCTCGAGATCAGGCGGCGTGGTCGTCATTGCAGTTGACACAGCGGGGAGGAGGAGATAAGAGTCGCCCTCATGAGCATCCCTACCACAGGTTACGCATTTGGCCGGTGTCGACAGGACATTCGAGTGTGATTGTAACGATGACACTGGTAGCAGCGCATCGGACTGGGAATGTACGGTCGGACTGTGATAACTTCATAGCCTACTTTGGTCACTGACGGAAACACCCTCTATCAAATGAGAGAAAAAGGGTGCATGTGGGCACTAAGGAGTCATCTAGTTTTTTCATCGCTTCAAGAACAGCAATGACACCCTGATCAGATAGGCACGTTTGGATTTCTGCCTTGGTCAGACCATCAAGCAGCCTAGGGAAGATTTCAGCACGCGACGGGCCTCGACACAAACAGGATAACCGTGGAGGAACGAAGTGGCAAGCAGTTGTTGTGCTTGAGAATCAGAAGTGGTCTTCAAAAGCAAAATGCCATTGCATAAAAGAGAGCAGGATTTCACAGGGATGGCAGCTGCGTCAACACCTTTCTGAATAATAAATGGATTTACTGTAGCAAAGGATTGACAGTCTTCAGTACGTGAAACCACGAGGAACCGTGGTGCAGCTGGGAGGGTCTTTGAATCATTAGCCTCATTCCGTTTACGTTCGGTAGACGCTGACGAGGGACCGTGATGCAGCTGGGAGGGTCTTTGAATCATTAGCCTCATTCCGTTTACGTTTAGTAGACGCTGACTGTGAAAAAGATGATTGACTCATTACGAAAAAAACACTTTGACTGCTAGAGTCTCCGATGGCACGCTCGTTCCAACTGGTCCCCGCCCCCTCCTCAGAAGGGAGCGCACTCGCCTTAGGTGATTGTTCACACCTCAGGTCACACCTCCCGAACAAGTGACAAAAGGACTAAACGGCAATTCGGGAAGACAGCAGTTCAGGCAAATCACCCCTCCATAGGCCTGGCCTGTACCAGAGGGTACGTGCGACCTCTCTCAAACCGGCGCTGGGAATTAAGCGCTACCCAGTCACTTGTTACGCGTCAGACGCGTGGGCTGGGCCTTCAGGAGCACACAGGGAGGAAGACGAAAACGAGGAACCTGAAACACTAACGCGGAGGAAGGACAGAAGAAGGGAATAAAACAAGAAAAAAGGAACGAAAAACAGTAAAGAGATTGTTCTGATATCGGCTACTGAAAATGTAGAACACAGTTCCATAAACATCCTAGACATGTTCCCCAAGGGAGGGGAAAAAAGAACAGCAAGGATATAGGCATGCAGCATGGAAGGGAAAGGATGCTGCAAAGGCTGGGGCCCCACGGTAGCCAAGAACGAACCTGCCAAAGAGCGGCGAGCACCCTGGGGGGGTCCATCTCTCGTGTTGAATTATTTGAAGAAAGCTCTGAGAGTCGGACATAATTAATATTGTGGGGAAGGAAGTGGAAGAGACAAACTTAGAGTTTCCAGAAATGTCACTGTCTCTGCTTTAAATATAGGAGCACTTGGGGGTAGCTTGAAGGTTTTCTAGATGTGAATCTGAGGGCAGAGAAATGCACAACCAGTATACTCTTTCTACGGAATTTTGGATCCATCGGTATATACACACGGAAAATCACGCCACTGAGTTGCAACGAGATGACTGAATCCACTACTGCATTAGCTCCTTCAAAACAAGAGTGGAATATGACAGCCGAGTGTACGAAGATCATAGTCAAAAAGAAGCAAATGCTATGAACATCGTATAGAACATATGAAAGGTGACCAAGTGTTAAAGCTGGCACAAGCGGCAGGAGGTTTATTCCTTCTGTTGGAGACAGTCCATAGTCAGTAAATGCAGTCTCTACTTTGTAGACAGAACTGTCCCTAATGGCCATTCCTTGAATGTAGAATTTCTCCGATAACATTTGGCGTCTAATTCTCAAGGGCATCTCCTCTGATAACACTAAAAGAGCGTTGGCGGGTGGCGATAGCACGGCTCCAAGACACGTACGAATGGCTCCGTATTGAAAAGTATCTAGTTTGGTGAGATGAACCTTTGGTACAGCCGGCCGCGATGACCGGTGACTGTTGACCTCAGATGCTAAGTCCCATAGTGCTCAGAGCCATTTGAGCCAGCCTTTGGTGCAGTGTGGTACAGTTGACAGCCATAGTATAGCCGAGATCGAATAATCCCCTAGTACATGGTGAGTGAACTACTATGGTGCATTCCCCAACACATGCGGGTGAGTGATCGAATTACATTTAAGCCTTCTTCACAGTTGGTAACAATGGATCGGATGTGAGGCGCCCAGCTTAACCGAAAGTCACAAATCTTCACTAGAAATCGAGCATGAGATGTTACGTGGAAAGTGTACTTTCCACACATAGTGTGGCCAACAATGCGAGCCGTTGTCGACTTTAAAAAGGGGACGATTACTGATTTCTCAGCTGAAATTACCAGTTCAACAGTAAATACCCACTCATCAATGTATGCAATGGTTGCGAGGAATGCTGTTGTGGCCTGAAGATACAGCAGTGGAATAAACACAGACATTGTCTGCATACTCCAAAATTTTTGGGGGGAGAGTTATTAACCGCTCTAGATCATCCATGTACAGGCTTAAAAGTGAACCTTGAGGAGAGCCCTGGGAGACAAGAAAAGGTGCGATCATGTTTCCTTTGTAGCAGACATAGACGGTTCCCATGAGGGAAGCTCTAGGACACAAGAAAAAGTCCAATCATGTTTCTTTTGTGACAGACGTTGATGTTCTTTGAGCGACCAGGGTACTGATACCATAAATCATCTGTGGAGGAATTCCAAACCCTGCCAGGTTGTCCAAGAGAACTGGTATATGAACTTCATCATTCGCTCCCTTAACATCTAGAAAGGCAGCGACCACTGTTTGTTTAATTTGAAAGGCCGACGTAATATCCATAGCAAGCAAATACAGATTGTGCACAGTCCCTTTGCGTACTGTGTGCTGGCGTACGCTTTCGCCAGCACATCGGTCGGCGAAGATGTAGCGCGAAGATCGATAGTAGGCCCTGGATCAAGCGCGCCTATCACGAGAGACGCCAGACTAACACCTGCAAGCAACACGCCGCCAACGCCCTCTCGACAGAATGTATTTAGGCCGCCGCCACTAACCAGAGGGCCTCATTAACTCACTCCAGTTTGGGGTCTGTCAGTGCATGTTACGACAGACATAGTGATCAGAATCGTGACTATACCTAGAGTACGATACTGTCTGCAAGAGGACTACTACTGATGAGCTTGTACCACTACACATGGACTATATTCAAGATAAATAAATACTTCAAGTGCATGTAAATAAAGAACCGTATTAATCCACCTGTGCATTTGTATCGTAGAAAGAATATACCGGCGACCCACAACAACATCCCCTTCCTTGCTTCCTTGATACAAGACTCTACATATCGACTCCAAGGCACCAAATTACGATTATCAAGCCATCATTCCAATCTTCTTTTAACTATGGGTTTTTCATTTCCTGTTCTATTTGGTTTAGTACACACCCTTATGTTTCTATCTTCTGCTTATGGTTCTTACAAAAGGTTATGATGGCGGCACTGTACATTACTTGTTTCCCCGTGCAACACTGGGTTATTAATGCACCCAGAGGTGTTTCGCGAGAAGAATGTTGCCCTTCTTACAATTCCCATTATAATTCCCAAACTCTGCAACGGTTTTGTATGGATTAAGTCAATTTATTTTCCTGTGTTAAGTCATTTAAATGTTTTTGACGCATGGATGTCGACCCCGCACTTGGTAGGAGTTATCGAAAAACGGTCATCCGACATTACTACAAGCGATTGCCTTTCCACTGTTCTTCCAACAAGCTGAAGTCTTCCAAGTCCTCCAGTCCCTTTCCCTGCTACTTATTTTGTCCGTTGACACAATATTACTTCGCATTTTAGCAATTCTCCTTCGTATTTATTCAGTATGATAAGCTTTGTGGTTTCACGAAAAAGGCTCCGACATCAGAGCCAAAAGATCTGGTATCGATTACAGTCTACAGTCGGTTACAGCCATTTTTTCCAGATCTGCAATGCACGTTGGTTCCTGTCCACACTAGGTCAAAAGTAAGTCACTTTCGCGAATTTTATGCCCAGTAAAACAATACTGTAACCATACAGTCTTCGAGTTGACGATTACCTTACAAAATGTTTGTTTTATTACTAAAGTAATCTAATACTACTACAGTTGTTAGATTTATTTCTGGAAACAATTCTCCATTTTCCAATAATTAAGGCGAAGTGCTATAAGTCTTCGACGATGGCTTTGTTTCAAAGTATAAAGAAATCACCCGTTTAATACCACAGTGCTCGCTTTAAAGGTCTCACCGAGCGAGGTGGGGCTGTGGTTAGCGCCCAAGAGTCGCATTCGCAAGGACGACGGTTCAAATCCCGTCATTAATTTCCCTAAATCGTTCCAGGCAAATGCCGGGATGGTTCCTTTGAAAAGAGCACGGCCGATTTCCTTTCGTAATCTGAGATTATGCTCCTTCTCTAATGACCGCGTTGTCGGCGGGACATTAAACGCTAATCTTAATTACTTCAAAAGTCTGATGCGTCAAAACAGTATTGTTACATGCAGCGACGAAAGACTGCTTACCATGACACACATCACGACCCTGTAAGGAGGGAGGCAGAGCAGTAGTTTCTAGGAATTCGCAATCAGAAGGCGCCGTATTCTACCACTGATCTGACAAAGTACGGCGTTTTCTCGTACTTTCCTTAAATCACGTTGGACAAATATGGTATGGTTACCTCAATAAAGCCTCCAAGAATCATTTCCCCTTTTTTCAGCTCTGGACATCTACACTGATGAGCACAAACGTTATACCACTGCCCACCCCGAGATCGAGTACTGCCTTGTGGCGTTGCGGGCACGTGACGCGGTAAGGAAATTAACCCTGGCCCGGAAAACATTTGTAACGCCTACACGAAATTGATCGTTTTTAATGAACAGGAGAGCTACCCACCACAGAAAATGTGGGAAACCCTATTTCGATTGACATCGGATGCTGTCACACGTCTGCGCAGGCACATCTCCTACATGTTCTCTCCCGAGTAATTTGCTGTGTCACTGCGTTTGAGGGCGTGAGAGGAGCAGACACGTTTAGGGAGCAGTTGAAGGTTCTAACGGCAAAACAGTGCGTGTTCATTGTCGAGTGTTATGCAAAGCACAACTATTTCTCAAGAGTTTAAGACTGAAAGTGTTTTGGCAAAACTTTCAGGAAAATCTACAATGCAAAATGAGCTCTGTAGTCAATAACAACCATAACTATCAATAAACAGATCAAAGACCAGAAAACATTCCTCGAGTGAAGGAACGCTTGAAACGAAGCCTGATGAAACCTCAACGCCGTTTATCTGTGCAAGTGGCAGTTAAGAGAATTTCATGATGAGACATTAATAAAATGGACATGCGTCTGTATCCTTACAAATTCAGGGTTGTTCATAAGGTAAAACATCCACACGAACTTTCGCGTGGTGAGTTCAAAATGGTTCAAATGGCTCTGAGCACTATGGGACTTAACATCTGTGGTCATCAGTCCCCTAGAACTTAGAACTACTTAAACCTAACTAACCTAAGGACATCACACACATCCATGCCCGAGGCAGGATTCGAACCTGCGACCGTAGCAGTCGCGCGGTTCCGGTCTGAGCGCCTAGAACCGCTAAACCACCGCGGCCGGCCGTGGTGAGTTCTGCCAGTTGTTTCTGAATTAAGTGGAATCAGGACTTTTGGATCCCCAGGTTTTCATTTTTTCAGATGAAGCCTGCTTCACCCTGTTAGCATATGCGAATTCATAGAACGTGCACTATTATGTATCAGGAAATCTTGTTCAGTACTTCGAAGAGCCGTTGCATAATCTCGAAATTGGTGTTTGGTGCGCAATGCCTTGTCTCTGCAGCGTCGCACTATTCTTCCATCAAACTGTTACTGCTAACCAGTATGTCCAGAAACTGTTTGTCCGCCTCGTAACTGTGCGGTCAGCGCGGCGGATTGTTAACCGAAGGGACAGATGTTCGATTCCCTGTACGGTTGGAGATTTTCTCCGCGCGGGGACAGGGTGTTGTGTTGTCCTCACGTTGACATCGTCATAACTGGCATTTTACTATTAAGATTGCTGTATGGCCACGTCCAGAAAGCCAACAAATTAAAAAAAAGAAATCCATATCTCTGTCAACTTACAGAAGATGAACGACTGTACGGATATTTTCCACAAGACGGAGCAACAGCTCACGCTGCCTTGACAAACCATGCATAGGGGGTCAGCGAGGAAAGGACAATCAGCAGAGGCAGTGCAATCTCCTGGCCATCTCTATCTCTCTCTCCCTGCGATTTTTACCTTTTGGGCAAACTGAAGAGTTAGCTGTACTCAAACAATCCTCATACACGGGTAAAGCTATTGTTGCTATCCCTTAGGCAGAGATGGTGTACTCGTATGTGTCTTACAGTTTAAAGAACCGAGTACAGCGCTGCAGCCACCTGAACAATGGCTATTTGCGTCTTTTGTGATGTTCATTAAGAAGTGTCAATATAGCGTCAGTGTTGCTGTAAATACTGTATATAATGCGTGGTTATAAATCTGGCGTTGTACAGCATCTTGTACACGTCTCCAGTGCTCATATTCAAATTGAGTACGCGGCACTCAATAATATCAACATTATACCTTTTGTCACTTATTTGACCTTTTCTGCCCAGGCCCGTTCCTATTCCATCACAATGAACACATGCCTATACATACTTCCTGCATTCACAGCCGGCCGGGGTGACCGACCGGTTCTAGGCGCTACAGTCAGGAACCGCGCGACCGCTACGGTCGCAGGTTCGAATCCTGCCTCGGACATGGATGTGTGTGATGTCCTTAGGTTAGTTAGGTTTAAGTAATTCTAAGTTCTCGGGGACTGATGACCACAGATGTTAAGTCCCATAGTGCTCAGAGCCATTTGAGTCTCCATTCACAGCGCCAGATTTGCACACAGTAAACCAAAATTGTAACTAATTTTTTTCTGGCGTAAATAGATTTCGCATTAACGCATTACAATACCTACAAAGCTTCGCTGCCATACGATAATTACAGCTCACGCTGGGCCTCCGTTAGTAACTACACTTTAATTACAACCACCCGGTATAAGTTTTGTTATGTCCACCCTGCATATTCGCGGGGCAGTGATGATGCATCTTTTGTAGTGACGATACGGCCCGCAATACGGGATATCGACTAACATAAGCGATTTCGTTAAAAAGCAGATTGTTATGACCTGGCGACTGGGAACGACCATTCTGGCAATGGCGGAGCTGGTCGACGCTGTTCACGTAGTACTTTCTTTAATATCTAAGGAAAGTGGTCGAAGAACAATAAAACTACGAGCAGGCAACACATTACAGAACATCTACATCTACATCCATACTCCGCAAGCCACCTGACGGTGTGGGGCGGAGGGTACCTTGAGTACCTCTATCGGTTCTCCCTTCTATTCCAGTCTCGTATTGTTCGTGGAAAGAAAGATTGTCGGTATGCCTCTGTGTGGGCTCTAATCTCTCTGATTTTATCCTCATGGTCTCTTCGCGAGATATACGTAGGAGGGAACAATATACCGCTTGACTCCTCGGTGAAGGTATGTTCTCGAAACTTCAACAAAATCCCGTACCGAGCTACTGAGGTCTCTCCTGCAGAGTCTTCCACTGGAGTTTATCTATCATCGCCGTAACGCTTTCGCGATTACTAAATGATCCTGTAACGAAGCGCGCTGCTCTCCGTTGGATCTTCTCTATCTCTTCTATCAACCCTATCTGGTACGGATCCCACACTGCTGAGCAGTATTCAAGCAGTGGGCGAACAAGCGTACTGTAACCTACTTCCTTTGTTTTCGGATTGCATTTTCTTAGGATTCTTCCAATGAATCTCAGTCTGGCATCTGCTTTACCGACCATCAACTTTATATGATAATTCCATTTTAAATCATTCCTAATGCGTACTCCTAGATAATTTATGGAATTAACTGCTTCCAGTTACTGACCTGCTATATTGTAGCTAAATGATAAGGGACCTTTCTTTCTATGTATTCGCAGCACATTACACTTGTCTACACTGAGATTCAATTGCCATTGCCTGCACCATGCGTCAATTCGCTGCAGATCCTCCTGCATTTCAGTACAATTTTCCATTGTTACAACCTTTCGATATTCCACAGCATCATCCGCAAAAAGCCTCAGTGATCTTCCGAGGTCATCCACAAGGTCATTTATGTATATTGTGAATAGCAACGGTCCTACGACACTCCCCTGCGGCACACCTGAAATCACTCTTGCTTCGGAAGACTTCTCTCCATTGAGAATGACATGCTGCGTTCTGTTATCTAGGAACTCTTCAATCCAATCACACAATTGGTCTGATAGCCCATATGCTCTTACTTTGTTCATTAAACGACTGTATCGAACGTGGAGGTGAAGAGGCTTGTCAGCTCTGTAAATCAGGATAAGGGGCGATCTATTGCAGATATGACGACGAAGTACAATGCAAGTGCAGGCGCAAGCTTTTCAGAACACACCGTTCAGCGCACATCGTTGGACCTGGACATCTGCAATAACATCGTCAGTTACTATTGCAATGGACACGGGATCATCGAGTTTCGCCCACTGATCCATGGAAAAGTACCGTCTGGTCGGATGAACAACGTTCCCTGTCATATTAGCTCGATGGACGCTGTGTGGATACGCCGTCATCCAGACCAAAGGCTGCTCGAAACATGCACCGCATTCACCGGGATTCCACGGGAGCTCGAAGGCACCATGTAAGCTATGGGCTACGTAAACATTATTGCGGAACACCTGCTCTCCTACATGCTTGAAGTCTTTCCCGACGGCGATGGCATCTTCCAGGATACCTTTCTGTGTCACAAGACAGGAATCGTGGTACCGTTGTTTGAGGAGTATGATAGTGAACCCTAGACTTGGCCATCAAATTCGTCTGATCTGAATCCGATGGAACATATCTGGGACGCTATCACGCGTCAGAACCGCACCCCCAAAACATCGGTCCGCAATTTAATTTGTGTTACCGGGGTGTAGACATTTATCGCTACATAAAGCCTACCAGGAACTTGTCGAATCCATGCCACGCCGAATCGCTGCTGTAGTGTGCTCCACGGTGCACCAACACGTTGTTAAAGACGTGGTCATAATGTTTTGGCTCATCCTGTAAACGACAATATTTAATAAAATGCCGAAGACATGGAAACCCTGAGGCTAACACCAGAGCAGCACAACATGTGTTCGTAAATTTGTAGTCATATAATAAGAAAATTCTCATCATATCAAAGGGCGAGGTTTTCACTACGTTAAAATGAATATAACGGTCCAAAAATTAAGTTTTATGAGTGTTCAAAAAATGCTGCGCCATCCAGGAAAATTACGAACATTTTCATTCAGGTGACAAAAAACAACACTGCGTTCTTTATTTACGGCTACACATTTCCACATTCTTTTGCTGACCCTCTACTCCAGTTTATGATTTCTGGTTCAAGGTCAGGGGGCCAAACCGGTGTAATAGCAAGTCTGGCACGCTGGACGCGCCGCAGCTGCTTTTGAACGGGTCCCATTCATCAGGCTGCAGCGCTGCACAGGCGGCGAGAGAGAGTAACGCAGTTATGACGTGAGCCGTGTTTATCAATGCAAGGACCTTCCTTGGGCTGGCTTGGCCTAGTTTGAGGTGCGGCAACGCTGCCCCAGCTAATCAATACCGCCACGCACAGACGCACAGTGAATGTAGCCGTTCCCACTGGCCCGACCCGGACTAGCGTCTCAAGCAACCCCGAAGATTCCTCAGGTCTCAAACGAAGTGCGTGAAATCCGCCATGAAAAGCAGGTCCATCCTCTAATCGCACTCCGTAACGTAAGTAACACAAGCAGCTCGTCGGCGACGACGTCTTATAGAGTTTAGAGGAATTATTTAAAATCATTTCCTGTCACTACCGTTTTTCTTTATTGTAATCCAATCTTTCTTTTGTGGTAAAATTTTCTGCAGTATTGCAGTGATACACAACTGCTGTGTTTTTTTTTTTTTTTTTTTTTTTTTTTTTTACTTTGGTAACAGTTTTCGCATGGTTTCATGATTCCCCAGCAATTTCAAACAAGTCTAGACACGTACATGCAGTGTGCATACGGGCCGACATCGTATTTTTCTACCCATATCAATCCTTCAACTCTTAAATGTATACAGACCAGTTTAGATTGTTGCGTTAACGCAGTGAATCTGAAGTTACTGTACGGTTCATTTTTCTTCACTGAGCCAAGTTTTTCAGCAAATATTTACTTGAACCTGCTTGAGCAGTGACACTCACACTTTTCATCTTTATAGCAACTCCCACGTTGGGGTACGGAGGTTCGCACATTATTAAATGAACATCTTCCAAACCGTTGGATTGGTCGCACTGGACATGATGATGCTGTGTCCAGCTCCTGATCACCTAGCTCTTCGGACCTGATACGCAAGGACTTATTTTCACGGAGCAACGTGAAAAAAAAAGACCTATTGTATATGCCCCCTCTCACGGAAACAATTCCAGAATTCAAAATGCAAATTTCCAATGCGCTCGCGGTAACTCTACATATGCTTCATAACGTATGGTGTGAAGTGCATTGTCTCATGTCATCCCTGTGACCAATGGGAGTCATACGGAACACCTACAAAGTACGTAGAAGATCGATTATTTTACATTCTCAGTAATTCTTATCGATGTAACGCTAATCATTAAATAGTTATAGCCTGTTGTAATCGCTATATTCATTTTACATTACCTTGAATACGTCACCAAGTGACCAACCATGCTCTCTCTGAGATATATTTTTGCCTACAGTACTTAAATTTCTTTGTTACGTATCATCAACAAATAATTTATCCTTCAGATTGACCGATTAAAGCAAGCCGACGGTGCAAAGTGGATGTGTGACGAATGCTACTGTATATTTATGTTTCGTTCGAGACGTTCATCCGCTACCGTGGCTGAGGTCGTTAGCGTACGCCCGTGCCATGGCGCTGTAATCTGAGGTAAACCAGTTCAAATTCTGGTGGTGGAAAATTTCCGATAACAGTATTTGGACAAGGACAGCAGAGGTGACAGCGTAAAGTTCTTGACGACCAGTCTTTGAGTCAATGTCCCGGATTAAACTTCAAACATTTCCTCATTATCTCATGAAGTGTGGGCATGTGACACTGTTGAGCGTGATCTGCCCGTCACTTGGGAACGTTAAACTCTCCGTCCCACTTGGTGCTGCTCGAGAGCAGTAAGCTATGTGCCGGCACCTGGTTTCACGCTCTCCCTTACTTTCATCCATAACGACACAAGCGCTACACTACAATGTACAAGCACTCATCGCAGCCATACAAGCGACACTGATACGTGCGTGACACATCGTAACATGTCGGAGGAAGGCAGTGGCAAACCATTGCCACTAGAACGATGCCTAGAACGGCGATGCACAATTCCTGTATCTCCTCCCCTACGCTCATTCCCCTGAGTACTTTGAGTGTGACTTGCACGTAGATATTCAAACCCTTCGGACAAAGCAATCCCATTGCACCGCCCGTAGTTATCGGCGTGGTTATCGGAATTGAGTATTGGTTATGGAGTTGCACCTGTTTATATTAATTAAGTGCCTGAGTGCCAAAAGATCGCTAAATCGTCGAGCCTATCGGCTACGCAAATCTGTGTCATTACGCCAAGTAAAATTCTGTCCAAGTCTTCCTTCAATTTCTTATGATCGCCCAACGACGATGTTTTCTTGCACAGAATAATATCGTCAGCGAACTGTCTTATAGTACTGCCGACCCGTCTGATAAATCGTTTGTATATTTTCAACATTAGAGGTCCTGTTGCGCTTCCCTTGTGGCACACTTGGTGCTATTTGAGTTTCTTTGGAACACTTATCGACAAGTATAACGTACAGTATTCTTTTAGTTCAATTACTCTTCGATCCAATCACGTATCTGCTGCCGCGCGGTCTCGGCCGTCTTGTC
Organism: Schistocerca nitens; assembly: GCF_023898315.1. Taxonomy (NCBI): domain Eukaryota; kingdom Metazoa; phylum Arthropoda; class Insecta; order Orthoptera; family Acrididae; genus Schistocerca; species Schistocerca nitens. The sequence continues at coordinate 865,424,843 of NC_064614.1, forward strand.
ACGGTCAACGCGGCTCCCACCGTCGGAGGTTAGAGTCCTCCCTCGGGTGTGTGTGTGTGTGTGTGTGTGTGTGTGTGTGTGTGTGTGTGTGTGTGTGTGTGTGTTATCCTTAGCGTAAATTAGTTTAAGTTACATTAAGTAGTGCGGAATGTAGTTGAATTAAGTCGTGTGATGTTGAGGGTATAAGATTAGGAAATGAGATACTTAAAGTAGTAAAGGAGTTTTGCTATTTGGGGAGCAAAATAACTGATGATGGTCGAAGTAGGGAGGATATAAAATGTAGACTGGCAACGGGAAGGAAAGCGTTTCTGAAGAAGAGAAATTTGTTAACATCGAGTATAGATTTCAGTGTCAGGAAGTCGTTTCTGAAAGTATTTGTATGGAGTGTAGCCATGGATGGAAGTGAAACGCGGACGATAAATAGTTTATACAAGAAGAGAATAGAAGCTTTCGAAATGTGGTGCTACAGAAGAATGCTGAAGATTAGATGGGTAGATCACATATCTAATGAGGAGGTGTTGAATAGGGTTGGGGAGAAGAGAAGTTTGTGGCACAACTTGACCAGAAGAAGGGATCGGTTGGTGGGACATGTTCTGAGGCATCAAGGGATCACCAATTTAGTACTGGAGGTCAGCATGGAGGGTAAAAATCGTAGAGTGAGACCAAGAGATGAATACATTAAGCAGATTCAGAAGGATGTAGGTTGCAGTAGGTACTGGGAGATGAAGAAGCTTGCACAGGATAGAGTAGCATGGAGAGCTGCATCAAACCAGTCTCAGGACTGAAGAGCACAACAACAACAACAAGCTTAGGGACCGATGAACTCAGTAGTCTCGTTCCGTAAGACCTTACTACAAATTCCCACATATTTGCTAAGATGTTTGGTATGATCGTAACTTGGTTAACGGTCGACATTGCAGTGCTGTGTCGAGCGCCTTACTAAAACCTAGGAAGAAGCCGTCTACCTGACCACCTGCATCTATTGTTTGCAAGACGTCATGTATGAACAAAGCGAGCTGTGTTCGGTTCTTTGAGAATATGCTCTAAGATCATGAACCAGACGGACGTCAGCGATACTAGTCTGTAATAATTATGTGCATCCAGTCTTTTAACCTTTTCTTGCAAACAGGAGTGACCTGCGCTCTTTTGCCGCAACATTGGGGTTATCCGTCGCGCAAGAGATTTCTCGATTATTATTAACTAAGAAAGGAGCTAAATGGTTCAAATGGCTCTGAGCACTATGGGACTTAACTTCTGAGTTCATCAGTCCCCTAGAACTTAGAACTACTTAAACATAACTAACCTAAGGACAGCACACATATCCATGCCCGAGGCAGGATTGGAACCTGCGACCGTAGCATTCGCGCGGTTCCGGAGTGAAGCACCTAGAACCTCTCGGCCACAAGGGCCTGCTTCATATCCTTCCTTGTTTAGAATTTTCTCGAGTGCAATAAGGGGACCACACTTTAACCGCAAGAAACACCCCCATACCGTAAAACCACTGTGGTCACTACAGTTTTTCGAGGCATTCGCTAAACGCAAACCCTTCCATCGGACTGTTACACCACTTGTGTCCAGCGACGTCGCGCTTTACACCGTCTCAAGCGTAGCTCAGCACTGAATACCGAAATTTGTGGCTTAATAGAAGCTGCTCGACCATGGTTCCCCATTTTCTTTAACTTTCTATGGCCGTGCTACACTGCTGCTACCACTTTGGAACTCGTGAGTGATTGCTTCCGCTGATTTCATAAGATTTTTTTACAACCTCCCTTCACCTTTAGCTACGGAGTTTCCTTCGCGTTTCCCCTTCACAATCAAATTACCAAACAGTCGACTTGGACAATTTTAGCAGCTTTGTAATGTCTATAATTTATCTGTTATTCAGGTGACATCCGATGCCTAGCCCATATTCTGCGATAGCGAGCTATCCTGACTGAGATATTCTACTGTTACTGCTTCCCTGCTGACAACACAATACTACCAGCCTCCATTTATATTGGCGGGTCCGCCTTTCGTGACATTTAATGGCCAATATCGCATTACATAAGGGTGTCCGGATACTTTTGATCAGACAGTGTATTGTATCTCCGGAAGAACGATATTCAACCGTATCGAAAATGTTTGAGATTAACAGCTTAGGCTAAACGCATTGCCCTTGAAATGACATAATGGTACAGGAGGAGAGATTAGATGGAGTGTAACACGTTAAAAATGCCAAGTGCCGCAGTTCGCTACCTCTCAAGTGATAAAGGAGCCCGTGGTCATGGTACGGACGCAACTCAAGCTATTGCCCCGCAGATCGCGGACGGCTATTCGGGTGACCCGACCGAAACGGGCGCCGCGGCCGACTTGCCACAGTTACACAAAACGCTTCCCTGAGCTAAATGCGTCGCTCTATTTTTGCCTGCTCGCCGTCAGTCGGCTCCTATGACACGGCAGCGGTGTTGCTTGTATCATGGTCCGAGCAAAACGTTTCCAGCAAGCTGAGCACTCAAGAAAGCATCTGCGCGGATAACGGCTTACCTTCTGCTTCTCTCGACTGTCTGGTGTGCAGTGCAACCCGAGTGCAGCACGGGTGCATATCGACAAAATGCTGCTACGCTGAATTCTAGACGTCAGAATGGCCTGATACGGGAACCAACGACATTTTCAGACTCTTGGGAATTTTCGTCTTTGTGCCTTCGCTCACTATAATAAATGATATAATTACTAATGGTACTAGTGAACAGGTTTGGATCTACAGTCTGTATGTACATAGAAACTCTCGCCTCTTTCCCTTTAAAAAATATTACTTTTCCATGAACAGGTGTGAGTAGAACGACTGTCGGTACATTCCCTGTAACCACAATCTATCTAACGGCATTACGCGAGCACCACATTTCCGTGTAATTTTTGTGACTTATCCGGCATAGCTGACATAATGCTTTCTGGTGTACGCCGTATCGATGATTCTATGGTATGCACAATGCAAACACTAAACTTTTAAGTTATATGTTACACATTACGTGTTTTCTGAATGACTTCGAATGCGTGGTCTCAGAATTTTTAGTATAATACCTACTTTTTCTAGCTCCAAAGTTTCTTTTACGTCTATAGCTGCCTAAACAGATCCATAACAAATCTCGCAACACCACTTTATATCTGCAATATTATTTGTGCTTACGGAACTAAAGATTCAGCCAGACGAGTGTTGTGGCGAACTTCTCCGTGGATGAATTAAGGGGCTCCGGAAAGGCTCAAAATCATGAAAAGTTCAATTTTTACTTTTTTGCGTTTTCTGAATCTGCAGACTATTACCTTTTAATAGATATATAATTTATTCAATTCCGAAGACTACAACTATTTTTAAATTTTTTTGAAATGTGTTCTACATGGGCGTGACCCACTGTGGCGCTGTTAAACTGCTGTCAAATGGTGTTATTATTAACGTCCGTGTTCATCAGGTACATTTTAGTGATGTGAGATAAAGTATGTGTTGTGGCTAACCTGTGATGGTTCAATATATATCGCTGGTGTGATTGTCGATTGTTTCATGTTTATTTACTCTGTCGTTATCTCGAAAATATTCGTAATTAATTCTGTTTCTTGAGCCTCTGTTTTGTTGAAGTATAATAATGAGTAAAAGTAAAGTTATTAGAAATCCTCTGAACGCTTTTAAGAAAAGGAGAAATGTTGGAAAGCCAAAGGTATTTGTTATTACTGTAAACAATAAAGACGATAACCAAGTGAGTGAACCTAACCTCTCAAGTACACCTGCCCATAGCAGTCAAAGTGGGAAAGAAAATACTTCACAGAAGAAGCTTGGTTCAATGAGTGAAAACTATGAATGTTTTATGGGCGAATCGAATGTGAATGAAATATTTGATATGTCGGTTCTCAAAGAAATTTTTTTCAAACTGTGTAAGATGTATTCATTGTAGTGAGGTTGGTCTGGAACTCTCCATAATAAAGCACGTAGGACTTGCTAGTGAAATACAACTGAAATGTGATAAGTGTTCATACACGACCACCTTTTGGAACAGTGTTGCAGTAACTGCAACTGAAGAAAATGGTAGCAAAATCTACGAACACAACATTGGATTTGTTTATTCCTTGCGTTCAGTTGGTAAGGGTGCTACTGCAGGTGCAATTTTCTGTGGCATCATGAATCTTCCAAATCCCCCAACCAAGTTTACGACCTATAATAAATTAATAGGGTCTAAGGTAGAAGATGTCTGTATAGAATCTATGAAGAACGCTGTGGAAGAGGCAGTAATGGAAAATAATGGTAACAGAGATTTGACTGCAGCGTTCGATGGTACCTGGCATAAACGGGGACACACATCTCTTCATGGTGTAGTATCTGCTTCCAGTATGTATATAGGGAAAGTTTTAGATGTAGCAGTAATATCAAAGTATTGTAGATGTCCACAAAAATATAAAGGTACACATGAAAATAATTGCAAAGCTAACTATAGTGGCAGTAGTGGAGGAATGGAAGTGGCTGGTGTTGCCAGTATATTCCAGCGTTCTGAGGCGTGTGATAAAGTGCGATATGTTAATTACCTTGGTGACGGTGATTCTAAAAGTTTCAAACATGTTCAAGGACTGAAGCCCTATGGTGATGATGTTGTAGTGCAGAAATTTGAGTGTATTGGACACGTACAGAAGCGAATGGGAACAAGACTTCGGCGACTGAAAGCTTCGTACAAAAAACAAAAACTCAGTGATGGTAAAGGGTTGGATGGGAAGGGAAGGTTAACTGACAGTGTAATTGACAAAATACATAACTATTATGGAATGGCTATTAGGCAAAATACACAAAGTGTCGACGAAATGAAGAAGGCTGTTTGGGCTCTTTTTTTCATACTTCTTCAACCGATGAAAATCCCCAACATAGCTTGTGTCCCAAAGAAGAAGACAGTTGGTGTAAATATAACAAAGGATTGCTAACTGGTGAAGTGTACACTCATAAGCATAGTCTGCCTCATGCAATAATGGAGGTGATAAAACCTATTTTCAGAGACTTAGCAGCACCTGAACTGTTGAAAAAGTGTATTCACGGAAAAACTCAAAACCCCAATGAAAGTATAAATAGTGTTATATGGTCGAGAATCCCCAATACTGTATTTGTTGGAATAGAAACACTTCACTTTGGTGTGTATGATGCTGTTGCGACTTTCAATGATGGCAACATTGTAACGTGCAAGGTATTTAGAAATATGGGAATGAAGATAGGTTCTAACATGGTACGAGCGATGCTTGCTTTAGACAAGGAACGCCTTCGGGCTGCAGACAGGGCTGTAAAGAGTCTAGAAATACAAGCAAGAGTAAACAGGAGGAGGAACAAGAGGAAGCTGGAGGAGGAGTTTGCAGAGGATGAAGATAATCCATCCTATGGACCTGGAATGCACTAAAAAGTTAATCCAATCTTTGTCGCTTTATTCCCAAAACTTTTATTTTCTCATACTAATTACATGTTTTCTAAGGATCTTCCAAACATATTTGTTTCAAACTTTCAGTAAATGTTACACAGTACCTTCTGCATAATGTAACACAGCCTTTTTCCAAAAAACTGTATATTTTTGAATATATAAATAAAAAATTGCAAAAAAAATGTTGTGAATTTTCATTACAATTGAAAAAAAATCATCTTTAATAACTGAACTCAAATTTTGTAAAATCCCTGTGTTAAGTTGTAGCCCATATTCCAATAAATAATCTGTAAAAAGTTCAACTTCCTACCTCAAATACTTTGTGAGGAAAGATGTAATTTATAAGCGTTATTTTAACATTGCAAGTATAGGGCGTTCCGGAGCCCCTTAAGATACTTTTCAGTACATCTCAATACGATATTTGCCTTTCCCATAACCGATTTACATAGCCGTTCTGCTTTAAACTGCACTGAAAATAAAACCTGGATTTCTTACTAAGAAAGTAAAACGCGTTGATGATGAGTGACGTGAAGTTGTACATCGCAGTCTGACAATTCCGGTCTTTCAATGTTTCCAAGTCATAGGCAAGTGTTTATAGATTCACTACTGTTCGCAGCTACAAATAAAACTGTTTACATTTCCTTTTAGAAGGACATCTCATAACTGGCATCTAAGCATTTTCTCCATGCGCAAACCTTAAAGTAATGTTTTGCTCGTTTTTCTGTGTCTTAGAAATCGATCCGTAGATTGCAATGAACAAAAGCTGTTTAAATCATCTTCGCTACACCATAAAGCGTACAGCTACTTAATACGCTATGACAACTCTCTTTTAAATATCGGTAACTGACCAACTGTTATGTGTTTTAAGCAGAACGACCTTCTTCAGCTTCTAATTAAATGTCGCCATACACTAGATGCAACAGATGTCAGTTTTCTGAATGTGTGTGCATTTTTATGGATCTATGGTTAAATGACGTATTTTTCGATCCACACTAGGAAAAGGCATGAAATGATAACCAGTTTATGACTCATAGGCAAGCTCTTTATTCATAATCTTAAAAAAAAAATACTATGTGGAAGCACAGTGGATCAGTATTAACGAATAAGACTTACAAGTGTATGTCTGTTTATTCGTCCATTCCATAGTGATTTTCCACTCAGCTGCGTTTATTGGCTGCTTTATTTGCAGCAGATTTCGAAGCCTTTTATGATTATATCTTCAGTCACTTACGAGCAGTTATCGACAAGAAATACACTCAAGTACATCTTGTTGCTGTTTGTAGCGAATTCTAAAGTAAAAAAAAAAATTTTAAAAAAAGCAACACTCCCGGACGACAAGGTCATTTTCTTGACAAGTGAGGTAACAGGTAATTCATCATTGTCGAAGTATGTGACAACAAATTCAGACCAGATGATCACACACATTGCAATACAGGGTATCCGAAAAGTCGCATCAATACACAGTGTAGCCCCCTCTAGGGTAGTCCAGTCAACGAAGGAAAATCAAGGGGGTGGGGGAGGGGGGGGGCAGGGAGATTTATGCAGTTGCAAAATTTTTCTACAGTGGCAGGAGGGAGTGTAATGAATAACATATTAAAAATCCTGTTCAGTGGGCGTGAGTGTGAAGGGGTGGGGCAGTGGGGCATTTAAAGGTCAGCTTTTTTGTTTTTCTTTAATAACTCGAAAACCACGGCTTCTAAGAAAAATGTTTCCCACTACCAACTTAGACATTAAATGCCCTAAAAAGTCCTATTCATTTTTTTTCTCTAGGACTAATAATTTCCGCGTTGCAGGGGATGGAAAATTGCAAATTATTAAAAGCACCTTTTCAATGGTGTAATATTTCTGTTTACAGTTAAATGAAGTGGGTTAAGAACAAATATTAAACATATGAACGTTTAATAGAGTGGTTTTGATGGATAATCATGATCTGGGGGTGTAATACGGTGGCTAGGTGGGTTTCGAGTGTAGAAGCATGAGGGAATCCTCAAAATAAAGAGTAAGCAATTACTTATTCTCTCTACCGCACTAAGTCACGAAAAGCAACCACAAGGTTTTTCACAAACTTACACCGAACCTCCCACAGCTCGCCTTACGAATCACTGGCAACGCAGTGTGCAGACATGCCCGGGAGTGTATATTATCCACAAAGTGCTTAAAAACTACATGTTCAAAATGGCTCTGAGCACTATGGGACTTAACATCTATGGTCATCAGTCCCCTAGAACTTAGAACTACTTAAACCTAACTAACCTAAGGACAGCACACAACACCCAGCCATCACGAGGCAGAGAAAATCCCTGACCGCGCCGGGAATCGAACCCGGGAACCTGGGCGTGGGAAGCGAGAACGCTACCGCACGACCACGAGATGCGGGCAAAACTACATGTAATACCGATATTATTTACTAATAATACTAACCCAAGAAACGTGTATGGACAGAATCTGTGTAAATCTCAGCACACTGTTCTACAATAATAGGGGGTAAATAGATTGTTAGTCGCCGTGTACGGCAGTTGTATCGTTATTCCAAGAACGGCAACTTCCCCCACCACTTCAGCTCACTTTTCTGTTTACAGATTATACCTCCTCAGCATTCCTTATACAGTTCTCTCATGTAAGTAGACAACATAACTTCACTGAGCTCGTGTTTATATAGTGTAATTATTTTCAGTTTACTGAGTATTTATTAGCAGTTGGTAACAGAGTTAAAAGCTAAACAGGTGCAGCTGTCAAAAATCTGCCACACTGAAGAGCATGCCCTTAAGTCCAACATTCTGTCAACATGTATTCAACAATGTCGATTTCATTGCCTCCACTACCAATGGCTGGAATACTTTTTGCAGCTTGACGGTATCCAGTGCATCATTCCAGCCTCAGCTTCCCAGCATCTGAAGAGGCCCACAGTCTTAAATTGGCTCCCTATATAATAGAAGTAATTCACCTAGGTGTTATGCAATTTCAGATATTTCAACAGATGTCAAACAATGCATTACATCAAAATATTGTCCTAGATTTAAACATGATCAGTCCTATTCCATCAGACATATTGACGTCTACTTTGTTAGATATATTGTGGACATGTGGTCAGTGGCTCCACTCAGTACAGCCAGCTCTTCCAAGTACCAGCAATTCCTCAAAGGAAGAGACTTATGTAGTCTACCAATAACAAAATTAATGATGAGAGAAGTGCAGTAACGTTCTGGTCATTCATTAATCCACTATCATGTGACTACAACACGGTCACATAGTTTTAAAACGCTGTCAGCGACATATAGCAGCAATATGCCCCTTTTACCAATCCAATCCCTTTCCCACCCACACTACAGAGGTCACATACAATATCACTCTTACAAAATAAGCACTTCTCAGTCACTGTTTATAAAAACATCTTTTACATAAAAGCCCACTTAACAACTGTAAATAAGTACTCACTTAATAAAATTAAAATAACTCCGCTATGTAATATACAACCTGTGTGAAGTTATTTTTTTCCACACACATAAGAGAACTGGACAGGAAATTCTGGGGAAACTGAAAAGCGACAGTGTTCATGGTGGAGGAAGTCGCCTTTCCGAGAGGAATTATATAAGTGCCGTACAGGATGATTAAAAATAGATCTCCCCTCTAGCAGCGTAGAATAGAGGTAGACATTGACATAGAATCTGTCCATATGCTTTCCTTTCGTTTGTATTACTAGCAGCTCATATCTGCATTCAACATAGTGTTAACACATTGTGTAGAAACTAAACGCCCCCTTCCTACCCACAGGAATGAGGAATTGCTTCCCTGCTCTTCCTTTTCAGATTGGGCCTATAAAGCTAAGTGCATGACCACAATCCGGCGACCTAACTTCCTTCACGCTTCTAACCTCCACCCTCGACTTTCCACGTTGTTACACACACAGCTCACAATTTATCCCTTAATACAGTTCAAATGCACTTAGATATGATACAGATACTTAATATTTGTTCTTAACCCACTTCACTTAACAAGAAACATAAATTTTATACTATTAAAACACTATTCTTAATAACCTACGACTTTTCCATCGTTCGCAACGAAGAAAGTATTAGCCATAGAGGAAAAAATGAATCCGGACTTTGTTGCAGGAAATTTAATGTAGTCTGATTTTGTACTGGGAAACATTTCGCTAGGAGCCGCGGTTTTCGAAACATTCAAGAAAAACTTTAAAAATTGTCCTTTACAGACCCGTCCCAGGGCGGCCCTCCATCTGAGTACATTAGTCTCACAGTCTGAAAATAGATAAGCAATAATTCAACTAAGTAAAAACCAATCTAATAATTTGCTGTTCACAAAAAAAGAACACGGCAGCGTGAAAATTTTTCAGCTTGCTAAGTTGCTGCAGTCATCACATCGAAGACGGAGGTGTTTCACTCGGGTAAACACGTTAGGCGAGCGTGATTAGGAACAGACTGTTCAAAACATCTGCCAGTGTCCTCCTTTTCAGCAACGAGCTCAGTCAAGATTCCTCGGATGCTGGGGATAATGCCAGACAGGTGGCTCGGTTTTACGTCAACGTTTTTACGCTTTAAATTTAGTTTTATCTGCCCAACTGCTTGCACTGTTCACTTACATTTAACTTTTCGTCACTCATGTTTTATTGAATGTTCTAGCATGTGCAACCGAAACGATCGGGATTTTAAACATATAATAGAAAGAGTATATATGCCCAAAAAAGGATATAAAATGATTTCGAATGCTATCCTGTACATTATAAAAGACACTTATACATAGTTTTTTTATAGCAAATTTCCTGTAATACACAAAGGTGCTAGATTATGAGAAAGTGCTTCAGTAGTATATTCGATATTTTACTGGAATATTTTATGGGAATATTTTATTAAAATGTTCCTTCCCGTTTTTAGTTTTTTTTTTTCAAAGTATGTGCACTCACGGCAAGCAATTGAACGTCATGACCACTTCATTGCTACTAGCGAATGTTTTAAGCATGGCGTCTACGAGTCCTAACTGGAACTGGATGAGATCTCCACGTACAAGAAACAAAAACATACAGAACTACACATAAACTACTCATTTCTCAGACACCATACAGTGTTCAAGAGATTCAAGAAGATCACTAGTTGTGTTTTCATACGATTTGTAAATACCAATATACACACCAAGAGCTAGCATCTTATAACAAGGCGGTATATCTGATGATTTTTAAAAAAGAGGGAGAAAAGATTGGGTTTGAAGTCCCGTCGACATCGAGGTCATTGGAGACGGCGCACAAGCTCGGGCTATATCACGGATGGGAAAGGAAATCGAACGTGTCCTTTCAAAGCAATCATCTCGGAATTTGCCTGGAGCGATTTAGGGAAAGCAAATGTTGCCCAAGTGAACATGGGGTTTCTTCCTCTTTCGATACTGCTGTGCGACGTGTCAATGTTCTGACAACACTAACGAGATGTCTGTAATGAAATATGTCCTCAGCAATCAGCTCGTGTTGCTGGAGTACGGATGGAGAAGGAAAAGATGCAACTGAGCGCCTGTACAAAACTTGCGACATCCGGACTACAAGAAGGGGAACATCGTCACGCAAATCTTCCGTTAGAGCTGCGACGAGCCCACAAGGTTGGCTTATAGTGTGGAAACCAATGCATATGAGCTGTTTCTCCTTCTCTCGGTTGTGAAATACCGATGATAAAATACTGTCCGTCCCTCAACAATATCTTTCGGACGAACGTGGAAGTCTGTCGGTTCGCCACTGACAGCTGTGCCATCAATTCACATTAAATGAAAAAGTAGATAATTCACTATAAATTTACCTATCTTGACCGCAATACAAAGTTGCATTTAGATAACCTGTTTCAGTTGTCAACCAGCCATGTTCAAATCTATGAAAAGTAGACGGACACTGTTATCCCGAATTGGTGAAAGTTGTAAATGGAACACAAAACCGATGCTCCCGTCAACGCACTATCACTCCTCTTACCTCAATATCGAACAGTGAAAATTATAAAAGAAATATGATTAATTTACTAGAGTAAGGAAACTACACTGAAGCGTCAAAGAAACTGGTATTCCAATACAGACACATGTAAACAGGTAGAATACGGCGCTGCGATCGGCAACGCCTACATAACACAAGTGTCTGGCGCAGTTGTTAGATCGGTTACGGCTGCTACAATGGCAGGTTATCAAGATTTAGGTGAGTTTGAACGTTGTGTTATAGTCGACACACGCGCGAAGGGACACAGCATCACCCAGGTAGCGGTGAGGTAGGGATTTTTTCGTACGACCATTTCACGAGTGTACCGTGATTAGCAGCATACCGGTAAAACATCAAATCTTCAACATCGCTGCGGCCGGAAAAAGATCCTGCAAGAACGGGACCAACGACGATTGAAGAGAATCGTTCAACGTGACAGAAGTGCGACCATTCCGCAAACTACTGCAGATTTCAATGCTGACCCGTCAACAAGTGTCAGTGTGTGAACCATTCAATGAAACATTATCGATGTAGGCTTTCGGAGTAGGTGGCCCACTCGTGTACGCTAGGTGATTGCACGACACAAAGCTTACGCCTCACCTGGGCCCGTCAACACCGACAATGGACTGTTGATGACTGGAAACATGTTGCCTGATCAGACGAGTCTCGTTTCAAATTTTATCGAGCGGATGGACGTTTACGGGTATGGAGACAACCTCGTGAATCCATGGACCCAGCAAATCAGCAGAGCAAACTGGTGGAGGCTCTAATGGTGTGGGGCGTGAGCAACTGATACGTTTAGATACGACTCTGACAGGTGACACGTACGTAAGCAACTGCCTAATCACATGCATCCATTCATGTCCATTGTGCATTACGACTGACTTGGGCGATTCCAGCAGGACAAAGCGACACCCCACACGTCCAGAATTGCTACTAAGTTTAAACACTTCCGCTGGCCACCAAATCCCCCGCCATGAACATTACTGAGGATATCTGGCATGCTTCAGAAGAGATCCCCATCCACTCGTACTCTTACGGATTTATCGACAGCCCTGTAGTATTCGTAGTGTCAGTTCCCTCTAGCACTACTACTGACATTAGTCGAGTTCATGCCAAGTCGTGTTCCCGCATTTCTGTGTGCTCGCGGTAGCCCTACATGGTATTAGGCATGTGTACCAGTTTCTTTGGCTCTTGAGTGCAGCAAGCTACGTAATGGACGTTCTAGACTAAGTTTTTATGGTAAACTGTTGAAAAGTGAAACAATAGGAAAAGTGTTGCCTACGTATTTCCAAACATCGATATATGTTTGATAAAGAAAACAAATACATACATACAAAAGTGTCAAACAATTTTTAGAAAGCAAAACGTTAGAGCCTTTCTATCTTACTGTGTTTCTTTTTTTTTTCTAAATGCCAAGTAACGCCAAGACGCCTTTATTTCTCTTCCTCAATAGAGCTGACTTTTTCATCATTTTAAGTTATTTATGTGCAGTATTGGGTTTTTCTTTGTCCGAATACTGGAAAACTTTATCAGTTTTCACTTTCAGATCTCTTGCTTCTTTTGTAGAATAACACTCCAGGAAACGATGCCCGCATCTCGTGGTCGTACGGTAGCGTTCTCGCTTCCCACGCCCGGGTTCCCGGGTTCGATTCCCGGCGGGGTCAGGGATTTTCTCTGCCTCGTGATGGCTGGGTGTTGTGTGCTGTCCTTAGGTTAGTTAGGTTTAAGTAGTTCTAAGTTCTAGGGGACTTATGACCACAGCAGTTGAGTCCCATAGTGCTCAGAGCCATTTGAACCAGGAAACGATATACAAGTCGTTGTGGAACCTGTGTCGAAGTGTCATGTAAACAAAGCAAACAATAAAATGAAGAAGAAGCATGACATCGAATGGTATAATGTGAGTGAGCGTGGCGAGGATAAGTTAACTTCCACGGCTAGCAGACGACGTCATAGTCCCGCTACCAGCGTCGACGGTGACGTTGATGTCCCGTTCAGTTGACTGCTCGTGTCAATGCCGCCATTTGAAACGCAGTGTTCCATCGTTTCGATGTTAGGTTCCGTCAAGTCAAGTGCAAATTGCCATTAACCGTTTTTCACCTCATTCCGTAGATCGGAAAGGGATTGTTCAACAATTGAAGCCATTTATTAATTGCTTCATTGTGCTGCGATCACTCCAAATCTTCAGAGAACTATTTCGGGTCGCGCGTCTCCGCAACTATCGGTCTCATAGTAGAAAATATCTTAATCTCCGTTTCTCTATCAAATTCTTTTTCTATGGTCTCGACAAAGTACGTATTTACTTTCCATACAGCTACCCCGTACATGCAAATGTGATGTTTCGTCTCCCTGTTGGCTATCTCCTCTTGCACCGCGCGGATTAGATGGTGTGCTCTGCGTGTGCCAAGCAAAGCAAATACTAACAGGCCACTGACCACGGAGCAAGGCCAGCGGGGATCCTCGAGCCGGAGCCCCTGACTGGACGCCTTCCAACACATTATCATAGCGCGAGAAGGTCACGCGTTAGTGACGTCACATGAAGGCCTCACTGGGAAAAATGAATTTGCTTCCGCAGTGGCGCAATGAATGTCGTCAAGTGAGCGATTCAAGTAGGAAGACAGTCATATTAAAAATAGTGCGTGACGTAATGCAACCCTTCTTACTTCGAAAAACACATAAATAAACAAAACAGAAAACTGCTTCACCAAATGAAGGTATTTTTCAATGATATACCGTCCCGAAGATTGGTTGGTTGGTTGGTTTGTGGAATTAAAGGGACCAGACTGCAACGGTCATCGGTCCCTTTGTCCAAAAAATTAAAACCAACCAAAGAGAATAAAAATGAACAGCAGGAAAGACGTCAGACGACACGGGACAAGAAATACGCCGACAGAGATCAGACAAAACAAATTAAAATCACACAGAGTGTGACGGTGGTTGGCCGACCATAGAGAAAAAAAAGGAAAAGCCAACCACCGAGAACACATTAAAAAATTCAGTTTAAAATCGGAGGCCAAAAGCCAGAATCAACACTAAAAACAGAAACACTCAGATTAAATGATAAAAACCCCCTGCCCGAATAAAACTTAAAACTAAGTCAGCCATAGCAGGGTCATCAGTTAAAAGGGCAGGGAGCGTGTCAGGCAGTGCGAACGTCTGCCTGAGCACAGCTAAAAGCGGACACTCCAAGAAAATGTGGACCACAGATAAAATGGAGCCGCAGCGACATAGAGGTGGGTCCTCACGGCGCAATAAGTGGCCGTGGGTCATCCGTGTGTGCCCAATGCGCAGTCGGCATATGACGACAGACTCCTTGCGAGAGACGCGCAAGGAGGAGTGCCACACAGTCGTCGTCTCCTTGACGGTACGGAGTTCGTTACGGGTGGTCAGACCGCGCCATTCAGCGTCCCAGAGCGAGATAACTTTGCGGCGTAAGACCGCCCTCAAATCAGTCTCCGGAAGGCCAATGTCTAGAGTGGGTTCACTGGTGGCCTGTTTGGCCAGGCGGTCAACACGTTCATTGCCCAGGATACCGACATGACCGGGGGTCCACACAAAGACCACAGAGCGGCCGCAACGGGCAAGAGTATGCAGGGACTCATGGATAGCCATCACCAGACGAGAACGAGGGAAACACTGGTCGAGAGCTCGTAAACCGCTCAGGGAATCGCTACAGATAACGAAGGACTCACCTGAGCTGGAGCGGATATACTCTAGGGCACGAAAGATGGCAACCAGCTCAGCAGTGTAAACGCTGCAGCCATCCTGCAAGGAACGTTGTTCGGAATGGTCCCCTAGAGTTAGCGCATACCCGACACGACCAGCAACCATCGAACCGTCAGTGTAAACAATGCCAGAGCCCTGATACGTGGCCAGGATGGAATAAAAGCGGCGGCGGAAGGCCTCTGGAGGGACGGAGTCCTTCGGGCCCAGTGGCAAGTCGAGCCGAAGGCAAGGGCGAGGAACACACCATGGGGGAGTACGCAAAGTGGCCCGGAAAGGAGGTGGAACAGTGAAAGCCCTAAGCCCGGAGAGAAGCTCTTTGACGCGGACCGCGATCGTACAACCAGACCGGGGCCGACGTTCTGGCAGATGGACGACCGATTGCGGGAACAGGAGACGATAGTTTGGATGCCCAGGCAAGCTAAAAACATGGGCAGCATAAGCGGCCAGCAAACGTTGGCGCCGTAACCGCAGGGGAGGGACACCTGCCTCCACTAGTACGCTGTCCACAGGGCTGGTGCGGAAGGCACCAGTGGCAAGTCGTATCCCGCTGTGTCGTATTGGGTCCAGTACCCGCAACGCAGATGGGGAAGCGGAGCCATAAGCCAGGCTCCCATAACCCAGACGGGACTGGATTAACGTCTGGTAAAGCCGTAACAAGGTAGATCGGTCGGCGCCCCAGCTGGTGTGGCTCAAGCATCGCAGAGCATTGAGATGCCGCCAACACGCCTGTTTAAGCTGCCGAATATGAGGCAGCCAAGTCAACCGGGCATCAAAAAGTACACCCAAAAACCTGTGGTTCTCCACCACAGCAAGAAGTTCGCCGTCAAGATAAAGCCGCGGCGCAGGATGGACCGTTCGGCGCCGGCAGAAATGCATAACGCGGGTCTTGGCAGGCGAAAACTGAAAACCACGCGCTACAGCCCTAGACTGCGCCTTGCGGATTGCGCCCTGTAGCTGATGTTCAGCAACTGCAATGCCAATAGAGCTATAGTAAAGGCAGAAGTCGTCAGCATACAGGGAAGCGGAGACAGAATTGCCCACGGCCGCAGCGAGCGCGTTAATGGCTATTAAAAACAGGCAGACGCTTAAAACAGAACCCTGTGGCACACCGTTCTCCTGGACGTGGGAGGAACTATATGAGGCCGCGACTTGCACGCGGAAGGTACGACACGACAGAAAATTGCGGATAAAAAGCGGCAGAGGACCCCGAAGACCCCATCCATGAATCGTAGAAAGGATGTGATGACGCCATGTCGTATCGTACGCCTTCCGCATGTCGAAAAAGACAGCGACCAGGTGCTGACGGCGGGCAAAGGCAGTACGGATGGCCGACTCCAGGCTCACCAGATTGTCGGTGGCGGAGCGGCCTTTACGGAACCCACCCTGAGACGGAGCCAGAAGGCCCCGAGACTCCAGTACCCAATTCAAGCGCCGGCTCACCATCCGTTCAAGCAACTTGCAAAGAACGTTGGTGAGGCTAATGGAAGGGTAGCTGTCCACCTCCAGAGGGCTCTTTCCAGGTTTCAAAACGGGGATGACAATGCTTTCCCGCCATTGCGACGGTAACTCCCCCTCGACCCAAAGACGGTTGTAAAGATCGAGGAGGCGCCGCTGGCAGTCCACTGAAAGGTGTTTCAGCATCTGACAGTGGATGCCATCTGGCCCAGGAGTGGTATCAGGGCAAGCGGCTAGGGCACTGTGAAATTCCCACTCACTGAATGGAGCATTGTAAGATTCTGGGTGGTGGGTGCGAAACGGCTCCGACGTTCCATCCGCTCTTTAATGGAGCGGAAGGCCAGTGGGTAATTGGAAGAAGCGGAACTAAGAGCAAAATGCTCTGCCAAGCTGTTGGCAATTTCGTCGGAGTCTGTTCAAACTGCTCCATTCAGTGAGAGCGCAGGGACGCTGACAGGGGTCCGATAGCCATAGAGGCGTCGGATCTTGGCCCAGACCTGCAATGGAGAGACATGGAGGATACATACCGCTCCCAGCACTCCTGCTTGCTTTGGCGGGTAAGGCGGCGGGCCCGCGCACGCAGCCGTTTGAAGGTGATGAGGTGTTCAATGCAGGGATGTCGCTTGTGACGCTGTAGCGCCCGCCGGCGATCTTTAATCGCTGCAGCGATCTCAGGCGACCACCAAGGCACAGTCCGCCGCCGAGGGGACCCAGAGGAACGGGGAATGGCAGATTCGGCGGTAGTAACGATGCCGGTGGTGACCGATTGAACCACCGCATCAATGTCATCATTAGAGAGAGGCTCAATAGCGGCAGTGGAGGAGAACAAGTCCCAGTCAGCCTGATTCATAGCCCATCTGCTAGGACGCCCAGAAGAGTGACGCTGTGGTAGTGACAGAAAGATCGGAAAGTGGTCACTACCACACAGGTCGTCATGCACACTCCATTGGACAGACGGTAAGAGGCTAGGGCTACAGATTGAAAGGTCAATGGCGGAGTATGTGCCATGCGCCACACTGAAGTGTGTGAAGGCACCATCATTTAAAATCGAGAGATCGAGCTGCGACAATAAATGCTCAACGGTGGCGCCTCGACCTGTTGCCACTGACCCACCCCACAGAGGGTTATGGGCGCTGAAGTCGCCCAATAGCAAGAAAGGTGGCGGCAATTGGGCTATCAGCGCAGCCAGGACATGCTGCGAGACATCACCATCCGGTGGAAGGTAAAGACTGCAGACGGTAACAGCCTGTGGCGTCCACACCCGAACAGCGACAGCCTCTAAAGGTGTCTGGAGAGGGACAGACTCGCTGTGCAGAGTGTGAAGGACATATATGCAGACGCCACCTGACACCCTTTCATAAGCTGCTCGGTTCTTATAATAACCCCGATAGCCACGGAGGGCGGGGGTTCGCATTGCTGGAAACCAAGTTTCCTGGAGAGCAATGCAGAAGAAAGGGTGAAGGCTGATAAGTTGGCGGAGCTCAGCTAGATGGTGGAAGAAACTGCTGCAGTTCCACTGGAGGATAGTATTGTCCATGGCGGAGAAAGGCGTGACGGGACTGGGAAGGCAGATTACGCCGCTGGGTCACCTGCTGCCTCCGATGGAGCACCTGTGCAAGTGCTATCCATTGCGTCTGAGGGACCGGCGAGATCGAGGTCCTCAGCGGACGCAAGGATCTCCACCTCATCCTCAGACGCAAAGCTTTTACGTAGCGGTGGAGTAGGTGCCACCGCAGGTGTCTTGGTCTTACGGGTCTTCAAAGTCGTTTTCTCTCGCTGTTCCTTTGGTTGCCGTTGTTGAGAGGGCTTATTGGAGTCAGTCTCCGGGACCGAAGAGGATCGCGAAGCCCGTCGACCAGCGACCTGTGGCTTCTTCAGCCACTAGTTGGTGTCTGCTGTTCCGCTGGTAGGAACCTGGGAAGGGAGGGACCCAAGGGATCCCTTCCGAGCGAGAGAAGCTGAAGAAGACTTACGCTTCTCCGGCTTAGAAGTGGGGACTGGTGTCCCCAGTGGTTTAGTGGGTGCTGCTCCCGAGGTAGATGGTGTGGGAGCAACAGCGAGAGAAGGGGCCCCCATCGTCAAGGGGGCAGGTGAGGTCCTCTGACTCTGAGAGCTGACTGTATGTCTTGCAGCTGAAGGAGCTGGAGCAGGAGTGACAGTGGAGGCATAAGATGACATCATGCGCACGGGATGTAGCCGTTCAAATTTCCGCTTAGCCTCAGTGTAGGTCAGTCGGTCCAGGGTCTTATATTCAATGATTTTGCGTTCTTTCTGTAAGATACTGCAGTCCGGCGAGCAAGGGGAATGAGGCTCTTCACAGTTGACACAGACGGGAGGCGGAGCACATGGAGTATCGGGATGAGATGGGCGTCCACAATCTCGACATGTGAGGCTAGAAGTACAGCGAGAGGACATGTGACCGAACTTCCAGCACTTAAAGCACCTCATTGGGGAGGGACATAGGGTTTGACGTCACATCGGTAGACCATCACCTTGACCTTCTCTGGTAATGTATCACCTTCGAAGGCCAAGATGAAGGCACCGGTAGCTACCTGATTGTCCCTCGGACCCCGATGAACGCGCCGGACGAAATGTACACCTCGGCGCTCTAAATTGGCGCGCAGCTCGTCATCAGACTGCAAAAGTAGGTCCCGATGGAAAATAATACCCTGGACCATATTTAAACTCTTATGTGGGGTGATGGTAACGTTAACATCCCCCAACTTGTCACAAGCAAGTAACCTGCGTGACTGGGCAGAGGATGCCGTTTTTATCAAAACTGACCCAGAGCGCATTTTGGACAAGCCCTCCACCTCCCCAAACTTGTCCTCTAAATGCTCTACAAAGAACTGAGGCTTCACGGATAGAAACGAGTCACCATCAGCTCTGGTACAGACGAGATACCTGGGCGAATACACGTCACTGTCATTCATTGCCTTTCGTTCCTCCCATGGTGTGGCCAGAGATGGGAACGATTTGGGGTCATAAACGTTAGCTTTAAAATGAGCCCTCGAACGCTTAGAGACTGCTGGTGGCTGGCCGCCAGCGAGAGATGATGTACCACGCTTCATTGCGGGTCATCCGCCCTGATGCCACCTACTCCGACCAAGGGCCCTCCCCACGGGCGCCACCCAGCCGCAGCAATAGCCACCTGGCAGGATGGCCATTGCCGGGAGTCCTCATGCCCCAGGGGGATGGGCATCTACTCCTTGGCATACTTGGGGAGTTAACGGCGCAGGCATCAGTAGAGCGATCCCTGTGTTGTCAGGGGGCTACAACCAACAGGGTACATGGCGGCCCCACCACAACGGACTGGCTACCGTGCTGGATCTTAGGTGCAAAAATGTCCAAGGTCGTCGTCGCAGTTAAAAGCAACACTGCAGAGTGCAGCGTGGTAATCGCACCCAGAGACGTATCCTCGCCCAAGAGATGGAAAACGAGCGGGACACCATTGCAACGACGAAAAAGCCGGCTAAAGGTCTCAATGCACGACGGATACAGTGCACTATGTAAGGCCCCCTTCCCCAATTGGCTCGCTCTTCGGAATAATTTAGAAAGATGGAGGTCAAATCCGAGAGGGGACCATCACATAAGGCCGAAACATTTGAGACTCCCTTTAGTCGCCTCTTACGACAGGCAGGAATATCGCGGGCCTATTCTAACCCCCGAACCCGCAGGGGGGCCGTCCCGAAGAGATTATGAACTTGTGAAACCTTAATGTTCAGGAATATAATCATATACGTCACTGCTTAATTTGTTCAGTTATACCAGATGTGTTCCCTAGTGCACGTGCTCAAATATTCGCCAAATACCATGTACTTTACGAAAACACACAAAAATTAAACCAACTTGGCTGTATATGCGGACATACACCATTAAACAAATGGTGCTTAAGTATATAGTCAGAACATACCTGTTGTAGTTGTGGTCTTGGACTTGTTTGATGCAGCTCTCCATGCTACTCCATCCTGTGCAAGCCTCTTCATCTCTGAATAACTACTGCTACCTACATCCTTCTGAATCTGCCTAGTGTATTCCTCTCTTGGTCTCCCTTTACGATTTTTACCCTCCACGCTTCCCTCCAATACTAAATTGGTGATCCCTTGATGCCTCTGAACGAGTCCCACCAAACGATCCCTTCCTCTTGTCAAGTTGTACCACAAATTCCTCTTCTCACCAATTGTATTCAGTACCTCCTCATTAGTTACGTGATCTACCCATTAAAACTTCAGTATTCTTCTGTAGCACCACATTTCGAAAGCTTCTATTCTCTTCTTGTCTAAACTATTTATCGTCCACGTTTCACTTCCATACATGGCTACACTCCATACAAATACTTTCAGAAACGACTTCCTGACACTGAAATCTATACTCGGAGTTAACAAATTTCTCTTCTTCAGAAACGCTTTCCTTGCCATTGCCAGTCTACATTTTATATACTCTCTATTTCTACCATCATCAGTTATTTTGTTCCACAAATAGCAGAACTCATTTACTACACTCCTGGAAATGGAAAAAAGAACACATTGACACCGGTGTGTCAGACCCACCATACTTGCTCCGGACACTGCGAGAGGGCTGTACAAGCAATGATCACACGCACGGCACAGCGGACACACCAGGAACCGCGGTGTTGGCCGTCGAATGGCGCTAGCTGCGCAGCATTTGTGCACCGCCGCCGTCAGTGTCAGCCAGTTTGCCGTGGCATACGGAGCTCCATCGCAGTCTTTAACACTGGTAGCATGCCGCGACAGCGTGGACGTGAACCGTATGTGCAGTTGACGGACTTTGAGCGAGGGCGTATAGTGGGCATGCGGGAGGCCGGGTGGACGTACCGCCGAATTGCTCAACACGTGGGGCGTGAGGTCTCCACAGTACATCGATGTTGTCGCCAGTGGTCGGCGGAAGGTGCACGTGCCCGTCGACCTGGGACCGGACCGCAGCGACGCACGGATGCACGCCAAGACCGTAGGATCCTACGCAGTGCCGTAGGGGACCGCACCGCCACTTCCCAGCAAATTAGGAACACTGTTGCTCCTGGGGTATCGGCGAGGACCATTCGCAACCGTCTCCATGAAGCTGGGCTACGGTCCCGCACACCGTTAGGCCGTCTTCCGCTCACGCCCCAACATCGTGCAGCCCGCCTCCAGTGGTGTCGCGACAGGCGTGAATGGAGGGACGAATGGAGACGTGTCGTCTTCAGCGATGAGAGTCGCTTCTGCCTTGGTGCCAATGATGGTCGTATGCATGTTTGGCGCCGTGCAGGTGAGCGCCACAATCAGGACAGCATACGACCGAGGCACACAGGGCCAACACCCGGCATCATGGTGTGGGGAGCGATCTCCTACACTGGCCGTACACCACTGGTGATCGTCGAGGGGACACTGAATAGTGCACGGTACATCCAAACCGTCATCGAACCCATCGTTCTACCATTCCTAGACCGGCAAGGGAACTTGCTGTTCCAACAGGAGAATGCACGTCCGCATGTATCCCGTGCCACCCAACGTGCTCTAGAAGGTGTAAGTCAACTACCCTGGCCAGCAAGATCTCCGTATCTGTCCCCCATTGAGCATATTTGGGACTGGATGAAGCGTCGTCTCACGCGGTCTGCACGTCCAGCACGAACGCTGGTCCAACTGAGGCGCCAGGTGGAAATGGCATGGCAAGCCGTTCCACAGGACTACATCCAGCATCTCTACGCTCGTCTCCATGGGAGAATAGCAGCCTGCATTGCTGCGAAAGGTGGATATACACTGTACTAGTGCCGACATTGTGCATGCTCTGTTGCCTGTGTCTATGTGCCTGTGGTTCTGTCAGTGTGATCATGTGATGTATCTGACCCCAGGAATGTGTCAATAAAGTTTCCCCTTCCTGGGACAATGAATTCACGGTGTTCTTATTTCAATTTCCAGGAGTGTACTTTAAGCATCTCATTTCCTAATCTAATTCCCTCAGCATTACCCGATTTAATTCGACTACATTCCACTATCCTCATTTTTCTTTTGATGATGTTGATCTTATCCTCCTTTCAAGACACTGTCCACTCTGCTCAACTGCTCTTCAAGGTCCTTTGCTGTCTCTAACAGAATTACAATGTCGTCGGCACACCTCAAAATTTTTATTTCATCTCCATGGATTTTAATACCTACTCCAAAATTTTCTTTTGTTTCCTTTACTGCTTGCTCAGCACACAGATTGAATAACATTGGGCATAGGTTACAACCTTGTCTCACTCTCTTCCCAACCACTGCTTCCCTTTCATGTCCCCTGACTCTTGTAACTGCCATCTGCTTTCTGTACAAATTGTAAATAGCTTTTCGTTCCCTGTATTTTACCCCTGCCACATTCAGAATTTGAAAGAGTGTATTCCAGTCAACATTGTCAAAAGCTTTTTCTAAGTCTACAAATGCTAGAAACGTAGGTTTGTTTTTGCTTGGTCTATCTTCTAAGATAAGTCGTGTGGTCAGTATTGCCTCGCGTGTTCCCACATTTCTACGACATCCAAACTGATCTTCCCCGAGGTAGGCTTCTACTAGTTTTTCCATTCGTTTATAAAGAATTCGTGTTACTATTTTGCAACAATGGCTTATTAAACTGATTGTTCGGTAATTTTCACACCTGTCAACAACTGCTTTATTTGGAATTGAAATTATTATATTCTAGTTGAAGTCTGAGGGTATTTCGCCTGTCCCACACAGCTTGCTCGCCAAATGGTAGAGTTTTGTCATAGCTGGTTCATCCAAGGCTATCAGTACTTCTAATGGAATGTTGTCTACTCCCGGGACCTTTTTTCCACTTAGGTCTTTGAGTGCTCTGTCAAATTCTTCACGCAATATCATATCTCCCATTTCATCTAATCTACGTCCTCTTCCATTTCCATAACACTGCCCTCAAGTACATCGCCCTTGTATAGACCCTCTATATACTCCTTCCACCTTTCTGATTTCCCTTCTTTGGTTAGAAGTGGTTTTCCATCTGAATTCTTGATATTCATACAGGTGGATCTAGTTTCTTGAAAGGTCTCTTCAATTTTCCTGTAGGCGATATCTATCTTACCCCTAGTGATACATGCCTCTACATCCTTGCATTAGTCCTCTAGCCATCCCTGCTTAGCCATTTTGCACTACCTGCCGATCTCATTTTTGAGACGTTTGTATTGATTTTCGCCTGCTTCATTTACTGCATTTTTATATTTTCTTCTTTCATCAATTAAATTCAATATATCTTCTATTACCCAAGGATTTCTACTATCCCTCGTCTTTTTACCTACTTGAACCTCTGCTGCCTTGACTATTTCATCTCTCAAAACTACCCACTCTTCTTCTACTGTATTTCTTTCCCCTGTTCTTGTCAACCGTTCCCTAATGCTCTCTCTGAAACTCTCTACAGCCTCTGGTTCTTTCAGATTATCCAGGTCCCATCTCCTTCAATTTAAAACCTGGTTCCTAAATCCCTGTCTTACCATTATATAACCTATCTGAAACTTTCCAGTGTCTCCAGAACCCTCCCACGTATACAAATTTCTTTCATGATTCTTAAAATAAGTGTTAGCTATGATTTCGTTATGCTCTGTGCAAAATTCTACCAGGCGGTTTCCTCTTTCATTCTTTACTCCCAGTCCATCTTCAACTACTACTTTTCCTTCTCTTCCTTTTCCTACTATCGAATTCCAGCCGCCATGACTATTAAGTTTTCACCTCCTTTAACTATCTGAACAATTTTTTATATCGCATTATACATTTCATCAATCTTTTCATCATCTGCGAAGCTAGTTGGCATATAAACTTGTACTACTTGTACACTTGTGGGCTTCGTGTCTATCTTGGCTACAATAATGCGTTCATTATGCTGTTGGTAGTAGCTTATCCGCGTTCCTATTTTTTTATTCATTATTTAACCAACTCCTGGATTACTCTTATTTGATTTTATATTTATAACCCTGTATTCACCTGATCAGAAGTCTTGTTCCTCCTGCCACCAAACTTCACTAATTCCCACTAATCCAACTTTAACCTATCCATTTCCCTTTTTAAATTTTCTAACCTACCTGCCCGATTAACGGATCTGACATTCCAAGCTGCGATCCGTAAAACGCCAGTTTTGTTTCTCTTGATAACGACGTCCTCCTGAGTAGTCCCCGCCCGGAGATCCGAATGGAGGACTATTTTACCTCCGGAATATTTTACCCAAGAGGATGCCATCATCATTTAACCATGCAGCAAAGCTGCATGCCCTCCAGAACAATTACGGCTGCAGTTTCCCCTTGCTTACAGCCGTTCGCAGTACCAGCACAGCAAGGCCATTTTGGTTAGTGTTACAAGCCCAGATTAGTCAATCATGCAGACCGTTTGCAACTACCGAAAAGGCTGCTGCCGCTCTTCAGGAACCACACGTTTGTCTGGCCCCTCAACACTTACCCTTCCGTTGCGGTTGCACCTACGGTACGGCTATCTGTTCTGTATCGCTGCGGCACACAAGCCTTCCCACCGACAAGATCCATAGTTCATGGGAGGGGGGGGGGAGGGGGAGGGAGAACATAGGTATAAACGGATTAAACGCCGCTGCACACACTTCCCTCTTTCACACATTAAAGCAAACACCGGCACAGATAAGATAAAAAAAACACGCGCCCAACGACATATACATTAGAATTTACTGAGATAAAAGACAAGAACGAACTCACACGTTGGCAACACTTAACATGTCTGACGACAAATAAACAAGGACAAAAACAGTTGTGTGCACTTTAAATGTCTAAGTGTTGGGAAAATCACACGCAAAAACAGGCGGACATCAGATATATGAATCCAGAAGCCATCACGAGAACTCGAGTTTCGCAAATAGTACGTATATGTCCAAAAATGGTTTTCAATCCATTAGCTTTACAATAAAGTAATTTATAATGTAAAATGTTATAGCAAATATATATGTTCAAGCTTTATACTTCTATATCTAAATATATATTGTATAACTAAACCCCTTTACAGACTTTGAGGGCATGTTTCATACATCAAAACAAGAAAAAATAGTCTAGTAAACATGGTTCTAAAGTGCACACCTTACGAGCTATGAGCACTTGTTCAATAGATGAAATATGTTCAACAGTACCGATGTTCAACAGAAGAGAGTTGTTCCACAGTAGCGAAGATGAACAAGCACTCATAATAGCTCTTACGGTACACATTTTAGGGCATATGGTTACTTGACATTTTTTCTTGTTTTGGTACAGGTAATATGTGCTCACAGTCTGTACAGGAAATTTAGTTATACCCTGTATACTCAGAAAGCCACTGTACAGCGCATCACGAAGGGTACCTCTTACTAATATTAGCGATTTTCTATTCTGTCACACCCGTGTACCGAGCATCAAAAAAGGACTATATGCTCGTATGAGCACGTGTGCGCGCCACAATCTCTTTTTTTTCTCATTATCCCTACAAGAGATGTGGCACCATCTCCCTGGAATAGGAAATATCTAATAGGTTTTTCGAGAACGTCGTCTTTCTTCCAGTGCATGACGTGTAAGTTACCATCTGTTACATTTTCGTAGAGACTATACCGACCTGGCACGATCCCATAGATAGCCCATCTCTGGATTCGCTCGATTTCTGCTGCCATGGCTACTTGATAAAGCCTCCATGCTCTGCAACAACACGCTAGAATTGATCGTAAAAGCGTATTCTGTGTATATTTTTACAGATATACTGCACATTTCCATGAAATTTACAACGAATATAAGTTTTTCATTTGCTTTTCGTAATAAATATGTCTGGAAAAAAGCATAGAGCATCTGATATTTATGAATTAAGCTTTAGTGAAGGCGCAGCCAATTAAAGGCGAACACAATGCGCGCAACGATGAACGAAGAAAGGATTTTAAAAAATAATACTGATACGATGATACCACCTTTCCACATTACTCGCGTGAATGCTTCTAGGGAATATGCTGACGGCGAATATAGTGATCCAAATACACATTATGCACAGTGTTACCGTACAGCCAAGGGCTTGTGAAAAAGAACCTGCTAGAGAGGCCCATTAGCTCACTAAATAAGAGTGGACTGAACCTTTCAGTGTTTACAAAGTGCATGTTGTGTTGTATGTGATATCAGCATCATCATTATTGTCATTCATTTCGGTCACTTGGTCATGTGGCGTCTTTGAATCGGCGTGCAGCATAGGATCGCAGCAGGTTCTTCCATTTCTGCCGATCTTGAGCTCCTCATTGCTAGTTCAGTCTGGCTGTTTTTGTAAGTCTCTGTCCCATCTGTCCGGTGGTGTTCCCTTTGGTCTTTTTTAGTAAATTGGGCTCAAATCTAGTACTTTTTTCACCATCTGCTATTTTTCCTTTGAGCGACATGACTATGCTATTTTTCCTTCGAGCGACATGCTTAGCCCAATGCCATTTCAAGGTATTCACTCTTTCCATTATGACACTGACCTAAGTGATGTAATAAGAACAAAAAATGATCCGTTTCCATTGGAGACAGTGCCACCGGTAACCCAAAATCATAACACATACGTGGACGTATTCTTTCAATGAATCTCAGTCTGGCATCTGCCTTTCCCATGAACAATCTTACGTGATCGTTCCACTTTAAGTCGCTCGATCGTATACACAGATGCTTATTGGATGACAATTTTCAATGGTTGTTCTATAGTCTTGTAATCAGACAATAACAAGACTGAAGAGAGACAGTGAATTTCTCGCTGCAATGACAACAATTTGTTTTTGTTATTTATACGGAAGCAATCTAGTATCGATCTACGTATTTTAATAAACGGGAAATGCTGAATAAAAAGTTTTCGCACACTGAATATCCCCAAGACAACGGTACACTCAGAAATGCCTCAGTTAAAACATACAGATTTACGTGACAGGAGGATACACACTGACACCTCGAGAGAGAGCTCACTGCTGTTCACAAATCATTACACTTTTTCCTTATTCGTTTGACGTACTGCATAGAAATTGCAGAGGTAATCACTTTAAATTATAGAAGAGGATCGCAGAGAACGGATTACAGTGTTACTACAGAAAAAATACTCTGACCGCACACGTCGGGGAACTATCGCTTATCACAGTATCTACGAATTCAACATCGTAATCACTTTAAAAAATTGGTGACTACTGAAATGACAAAGTTAATGATAAGCAATTATTACTTAAAAGTAGAAATGTCATGGCGCTCTCTCTCTCTCTCTCTCTCTCTCTCTCTCTCACACACACACACACACACACACACTACATTAATTTCTAAGCGATTTTATCTCCGAATTGGGATGTTCAGAACATCGCTTTACTGAAGGTCTGCTCCAATGCAGACAGAGTAGACATAGTTTCCAGAAATAATAAGTATTGTATATACTGTGACACGAAACAGCGCTCAAAAACGGGCTATTGAAAGCAGCGAAAGTGAAGAGGAAGGCTTTCGGCCGACCTTGGCTCCAGTTCCCATCCCGTTCCCTTCCAACCGGTTTATTTTGGTGTTCTGCTGTCTGCGCCGATGTGTGAACGACCCCGCCGGAACGGCAACGTCGCAGTGCCGCAGACAGAGCCATGCGTGGTTTGGCTCCTAGCACGTAACACTTGCAAAACGGAACTTCTTCATGAAACTTACTTCCTTCGAATCAATTTGCAACCTAGTTACACTCCTTCACGTGGACCTTTCTCCCTCCAATGAGAAATTAACGATAGTACAGTAGTTCGTTGAAATAAATCGTGCAGGATAGATGCACAGAACTCCTTGTCATTAACAGGGAAAATCTGTTTAAAAATTTTAACACACCTTATCCTGGCATAAAAAATTAGCAATAACTCGAGTAAACTTTAAAGGGCAGTACAGTGACAATAAGAAGGACAAGCTAAAAAAAGCTGAAATACTTGTATACTTTGACAGGTGTCATACTCTCTATATTTTTTCCATAATCCATTTTCTCTATTTATTTGCTCTATAATATCATTATGGATCTTGGAGTAAGCACAGGCAGCGCCTATCGTTTCAGGACAGCACCACCGCGCCACCTGCTGACTCCCCAAGGTATTTGCTTGGTGCAGCGAACTGAGGCCAACGCTATCTGTGAATACACTGGGAAACTGCTTAGCACACTGTTTTGGTGCACGTGCCAACAACCGGAAAAGGGTCATCAACCTGTCTGGTGGCTGCGTCTTCGGAACTTCACATTTAGGAAGTAAAAGATCAGTGGGTAGAGATGACGAAAGCTATAGCATGCATGGTGGTCGAGCTTCTTCAATAATTTTAATTTGCTTTGGTAATTCCAGCCTTAAATTTTAAAGACAACACCGTTTTGCGGATCCTTACTACTTCTCGCTTCTTTTTCGAAAAACACTTCGTAACAAGTATTGCAGACACAATCGTTCAGAAAACTTTTTCAAATCAATTGCCTGCGTATTATCAGATAAAAAGAATGGTGTACCGTACTTATTTTTGCAACAATGAAAGCAGGGGAATTAATTACTGAAAACATGTAAACTTCACGAGCATTATGAGGGAATGCTAGAATGTACGTAAACTATAGGACAAACGTCTTAACCATTGGATAGTTGAATTCCTAGCGGGAGTCTCATATTGGGTATAGTTCTGTAAAACGATGAATCTAGATCGAGAAGAGGAAAATGGGTTTAAGAACTTGGGCTGAAACTTAGCTATTTCCGCTCCTAAGCAATACATGGGATGTTTCCAATACATGTAGGTGAACCTTAGCTTTGTGACGAATTTACCATCGAAATGAAATATTAACAACGGGGAGAAAAAGGAAAGCTAAATTCGTTAAACATAAAAAGCCGAAATAAGTAAACAAAGCAGTAAATAAATGGTGGAAAATTATAATTAAGCAAAATAATATTTTTCCAATTATTTATAAGACTGTGTACTCACCACTGGAATGCATTGAAGTGGAAATAAACCAGACCTTGCCCGTACAAGAAATTTGCGTCCTTCCAGTAATCAGATTTAAGACCGAAGAATTTCTGATATGCTGACATGGCTGCATAAAATGAAAAAAAAGGTCCATTTCCCTAAAGTACTAATATAAATATATTTCGATACAATGAGGTATTAATATTTCTTACCTTTTGCATAATCTTCAAGCAAGAGATGAAAGTGGCCCAATTTGCAGTACGTTTTAGGATCAATATTTATCTCTTTCTGGATTAATGTGTCATCTTTCTCTATGTGTTTACTACGTTCTTTCTGATTCTGGGCCTGAACTAACATTCTCTCTAAATATTTCACGGCCTGCAAAATTCACAATTATAACAAAATAGGTAAATTTCACTAAGTATAAACACCCAAAATTAGCTATTACAAGTTTTGTACTTACCTTTAAAACAAGTTCTTTCTTCTTTGCTTGTTCTGGCGTGTTTAACTTCAAGAACCCAAACTGCCGACTGTAATAGGTAATTGTATTTAAATAATGATTATGTCCAATACTTAACACTTCGAAGGGTGTACTAATTTTTACATTACAACGCAGGCTTTTTTTCACCAGGGGTGGTCACAGTCTCCTGCTGGCAGTGACACAGACCAAACTGACACATTGGTTCCCCAGTGGCTATTAATTTTTCTGACAGTTAATTTAAAGATATCAGCCTTTATCAAACTAGGAGAACAAATGAAGAGAAAGAACGAAAACTAAGTACATCACACTAGGTGTGTGTGTTACTGTTTTCCACACACACACACACACACACACACACATTCTATTGCATTTGAACACTAATGACAAAATATTTTGTAATATGATCCTTAACCTCAAATATTACGAAAGCTGTGCAATTACACATTAGGTCGCCAAGTACTTATTTGATTTAAAAACAAATGAGGAAGTCGAGTCTGTTTCCCATGCATATATTTGTAGTTAAGAATAATAAATAACTGTTAGTCAGGAAAGTCATTTACACTGCAAGAAAGTGCGATGAAGACTGGACGAATTTGCGAATATGCTCCTGTTACATAGAATGTCTCTCCAGTTTTACCGCCCTGCTATGTGTAAGTTACATGCATTAATGAAATGTAATTTTAAACCCTAAAACAAGCTGCACTGGCCCTGACAACAGCATTAAGTACCATAACAGAGTCTGGCTTGGGTTCCAGCGGCTCAAAGAGAAATATTTTTTACTGTCAACATAAACATCATCGACCTCATAGCTGAACGCCATTAATTAGGAAAATCACTGTACCTCTAGTTCATCACTGAAGGTAAGTGTTGATAAACAATGACGAATGGGCAGTAGATACAGTTTCAGCAGTAACTGAGTCAATATCCTGGCACAAAACAACATTTTATACCTAGGCTATATCTGTCAATAAGCACAAACTTCATAAAACGACCCAAACCATTTACATGGGCTGTTTCCTTATTAACTCGTATTAAAATTCTTTTTCGTCATCAATACAGCCTGTATGAAATCTCCAATCAGCCCACAGCGCGAGTAATATGAATGAGTACAAACATTCAACATGTTGTGTCCCCTTTGAGTGTAAACAGTGTTACGGAAATTAACATCTGTTTATTTCTCATAATGCAGCTGTGTGATAGGCTGAGTTGAAATTAGTGATAGGAAAATGTGACGATGGGGAAAACACTATTAAAGGTAAGTAGGTCACACAAAAATGCGGCGTTCAACAGGCGCTGAGATAGACCGTAGTATTCTGTGATTGTCATGAGATTATCTTCTTCATGGAATGTATACAATGTGAATCTAGCAGACAACATCTAAACAGATGATAGTGGCCATGTTGTTTACCTGTCAAGTTCCGACAGCACCTGCAGTTCTTGATTAGTTAAATTTATATCGTCGGAGTCCTGTGCCATTTTGGACGTAGTTAGTAGTTTCTTTGCGTATTTGTCATCGATACTTATGTCACTTACATAGCCACAAAATTCACTTTCACATACAATAAGAAACACTTTCACTACAAATACCTAACAACCTCTTTAAGAATATCCACGCGCCTACTAGTTCCAGACAGGGGTATGTAGGGGATTTGGGATACGGGATTTTAAAGACCTTATAAAAGAACGTCGTTTTAAAAAGTATAATGGCAGTATGTCAGCTGTTGGAGATCCTTGCAAACGTTTTAGAAAATCGTATCAGTGTGTACATGAAGTCCATCGTTCAAACGAATACATTTTAAGAAGAATTGAAGGTCATTCGGACGTAGAACTAAGCCTCCACCGGTGCACCAAGCGACCCCCTCCAGAGTTCACAATGCATGCCGACGTTTTAGTACTTGGCTATTGGTAGACATGCAAGTGTAGCAGTCAGCTGTTAATAGACTGTGTGATAGTTTCGATTTTGGTTCGGTCGCTGTGTGAAATTTGTGGAGGCAGCGAACCCGTTGAACGTATGCAATTTATTAAGTACAGTTCTGCTAAGTGTGTTAAATATAAAATAGTCAAAGGCTTCGGCGTTTACAACCTAAAGATCTATTTTCCATTTTTTTTATAAATATATAAATAGGGCGTGTCATTCTACAACGCAGTTTCTTGGAAATGTTAACAGAACTTCTTGATTTCTTTTGTAATGTAGCATTCGGCCCTGGAATAATCGCTATCAACGGAAACATCAGTAAGTTTCAACAGGAGATACATATTACTTATCAACATGGATGAAGTATCGAGGGAAACCAAAAGCATAGTAGACAAGGTTTTAAAGGACGTCGGAAAGGCATCTGCTGCAAAACAACTTGTAATTGGAACCGTCTCCGGATGGTAAGTCGAAAACGTTGTTTGGTAATCCGGGTATAGTTAGATTGTTGTTGCAAATTTATTAACTACTTCAGAACTCTTTATCCCGTATTACGGTGCTTGACAACTATTTCTTGTGTGTTAACGTACATCACTTCAGAGCTGCTTGACATTGTTAATATAAATTTTGAGTACAAGAAAATGTAATTTAATAGGCTATCTCTAACGGGTAAAGTTCAGCTACACACGCACATACAGAATTAAAACAAATCTCAAAGTTAACTAAACTTTTTGTCCACATGATATGAAAGTTTTCAGTTGGTTTGACACATATGTAAATGTATTGTATAGATGGTCTCGGTATGGAAGTGAACACTGAGATAATGCCGAATAAGTATTTAATTTGACATATAACATTGCTCTTTCGTAGATTGTGCACATGATTTACAGCTACCAGCAAGCAATGGAATTTACAACAATAACCACCTCCATTTAAAGTTGTTTACAACCTGTATTCTAACTTGAAACTATTCTCTTAATTACTAAGGTACATACAATCTAGTTATTTAAAAAGAATGCTTGTAGCTCGCAATTTTCAGTTGTGCTGTTATATTTATAGTAAAAACAGGAACTCGGTTACCTAATCCTGCTTTAAATTTCTACATTGCTTTCCTGCCATTAGGTCATTCCAGCTATTGGTTAGCATAAATCCAGATGTTAATGAGATTGAAAGTTGGAGATCAATGAGGTTTGGGATAAGTAGTACCAGCCGGCTGGAGTGGCCGAGTGGTTCTAGGCGCTACAGTCTGGAACCGTGCGACCACTACAGTCGCAGGTTTGAGTCCTGCCTCTGGCTTGGATGTGTGTGATGTCCTTAGGGTAGTTAGGTTTAAGTAGTTCTAAGTTCTAGGGGACTGATGACCTCAGAAGTTAAGCCCCATAGTGCTCAGAGCCATTTGAACCACTTGATAAGTAGTACCAAATTTTGGAGTCTGTTAAAGCAGTGAAAATTGAGATAGAGAATGCGATTGAAAACTTAAGAGGTTTGGGCAGGACTTGATGATAAGGAAGCAATGTCATTAGGTATAATATAAATAATTATACAGGTCCCCTACAGGTTTGTGCTATGTATATGATGCAATTTAAGTATTTGTCATACTGATTTACTTGTTTGCAAATTGTTTCTCAGTATAATACTGCTGATAAATACTACAGTAAGTCAGTGACAGCATACTGAAGTTTATCACCACTGTTCAACCATTTAGATACAAGCCAGTTTTCCATGTGCTTGAACAACTGGCAGTGACTTCAGACAAATGTATATTGTAATGTGGTAGTTAAAAAAGAAGAAAGGTCTTTTGATGTGATGTTCTCCAGACACTTATGTCAAGCTTGTCATACAAAAATGGAATCAAAGTGCAGTAGCTCGAGAAATTGGTTTTGGATGGTTCATGTGAGATTCCTTAAAACCATGTGACCCTTTTGCAAGGCTTTATCTGAACAGAAATTATGTTCCTGAATAGCCGTACATGCAGTGGAATTTTCAGCAACACTTGTCCGAAGTTACTATTACAAAAATATTAGTGTTGCCAAAGGGATCCACTCTGGTGTGACAATTGCTCACTAATCTACCTGTATATGAACTTTTTTTTTTTTTCTTCTGCTGAGTCCTCACTTTGGTGTGGGAATGATGATGTTTGATGTTTAATGGAAATGAGAACTGATATTTTGATAACCCTCTTATAATGTCTGCTCAAAACTGGAGAAATGGTAGCTGAGGATAGTTTTCATATATTAAATAATCTAGTAGCTTACAAAACTGGATTATAGGGACAAAAAAGATGGATTGTTACAGTAATTATTAAGACATTCAATAATGGGTGGTACACCCAGGAAGCTATTTGAAGAGTTTTAATAATTGTAGACCACCTGCAGATGTTACGGTCTCACAAGTGAAGAAAATTTTCAAATACAGATGGACGGCATGAGGTACTTGGAGTAGGTAAGATGAAAACAAATCTGAACTGAAGACTTAAATTTTTGGAATACATTTTTATTTAAAATCATGCATGAGCTTCAGAATTTTGATAACTTAAAGGGTTAGGTATTCTTCACCTTTCAACAAGCAGTCTCACTTGTCTCAACATGCTATATAGCAAAAAATATATAAACTAATGTAGGGAAATTCAACCGTGTTGTTGGGTACATCATAGGTTTATTCAAATTAGAGTGTGAGAGAGTGTATATGTGTGCACATGAACACAAAGGAGCAATACGTACAAATCGTAGGTAATTTTGACTCTTTCTATTAACCCCTCTCGCAGATTTCTACACTTCATTGTTACTTTTCCCTCTGGTTGTGCTTTTCCTTTCTTGGCTGTGCATTATTTGTTGTTTCATTGTCAGTTGTGTCCTAACCGACAAAGACTGTGGTAACATCATTATTTTATTTATTTGCTAGGATATCTCACTTTCATTTATAATATTAACAAAAGTTCTAACTAGTGTATTTATTCATCTGCAGAAAACCTGCTTTCACTGGTTCCAAATACAAATATACCCAAGTACAGTTAACACTTCATTAAATTACCTGTACGTAGATATACAGAAGTAATCAAAGATTCACAAAAATGTGCTAAGCAGTATTTAAAAAAGCATAATTAACTTTTGTTTGGATGCCTACACTACCCTCTGGTAGCTTCACTTCAGCATCAGGAGATTGATAATCTTGATTTTTCTTTTTCTTTTAGTTGTTCAATAAGATCAGCAAAATCTGTCTGTCTGGAAGTTGAAGGGATATGATCCTCATCATTAGATATTGTGACTTTGAGACACTTTTCCAAGTGCTTATGAACAGCAGAGCAGATTCTTGTACTTAGTTTTACTATGTGAGACTTTTTTACTAGGCTACTAGTCAGATGCTGTTTCTTCAGTGCTCACACTCTGAGAGCACTACAGCGACAAATTCTTCAGCAGACCAAAAGCTGCTACTTGTATCTTTTGAACATTCATTCTCTTGGTTGCCTCTTATACTGTCGTTAATCATGCAATAACACTTTGAGCACAGAGATTTGCCAGGTGTAAGATTAATATTACCAGAAAAAACTCTCAGATATTTTTACCAGAGACTGGTGATGAGAGAATGGGTCACAACATTCATGACCAAAAATGTGTGTACAATTGTCCAGGTAAACCTTCTCATGATGGTAACACAAAGTTTCCTACTCATCAATTTTTACGAACAGTCAGTAGGTATTTTGTCTCATCCTTATAGTCACACTTAAGTTTGAGTCCTGATTGTCTACAGTATGATAGGTTATAACACTCCTGTCCTAATGCTGTACCAAGAAAACATTTCTCCATGTCATCCACAAACTGACCTTGCACTTCACAACTCGCTTCCATATTGAACTGTTGGGTCGTGCACACTCCTCATAAGATGATTCAATACCATGCACAATGGCAGCACAGCTGTGATTGGATGGTGGTGGTAGACCAATTAGGACTCCTGGGCTGGCAGAACTGTATTAAAAGTGGTGTGTTAGGTTGCTGTCTGTACATAAAAACAACAAATTATTATTACATGTATCAGGCTTTCCACAAGTGATTGATGGGACGTTTGGAGTTAGGAAAATCAAAATAAAATCTTTAATTTAAATCCTTGGTTTCTTTAGCTGAAATTCAAACATTTATTATTTGATAGATAAGATTAATGGGGAATTTCAGTATTATTTTTGTCTGCAGTTTTGACTAATAGTTGTGGATTAACACCATAAAAATAAGAGTGAAAACTTAAAAATTTAATGTTGAGTTTAAATTAATGCACTTTGGACACTTCAGAAAATATCCCTCAAAGATAGCAGCGTCATGGTTTGATGCTTTAAGGGAAATGTTTTAACTTCATTATCTCATATAAATTGCTCCATCCATCACAAGTAGTATGTGCCATCCATCAGTGTTTATCCATCAGTGTTTATATATGAAAAAACAATTTGAGTTAAAATATGACTTGTAGAATTCAGTAGATCTTGTGTGTGAGTCAGTGAAATGAAAGTCTTTCTTTACTATCAAAAACCAATGCATGATTTTAGTGGCAAATGGGAGAGCTTTCATCGTAAACAAGAAATTAATGCAAAAGAAGTTGGTGATGCGTACCAGTTTCCAGATTTCCTAGCTATGCTACTGAAAACAACGCGTAATAAAGAACTGTTTGTCAATAATGGTAGGCAGTCATTGCAACAATGAACTGTTTATCAATAATGGTGTGATGAAATCATTGCCAACTTAACAACCAACTGTTTACCACTACCACCCACAAGTGTAATTTCACTAAGATGATGGTGATAAACGAAAAGGGGGGGGGGGAGGGAAAGTTGCAGAATGTTTCTATTCTCTATGGATAATTTCATTGCATTAGGATTTCATTGAAACTACTCACCGTCACGACTTTCACATTTTTAACTTCCACTCATAGGCTCATTCATTCATTCATTCATTCATTCATTCATTCATTCATTGAGTGCCTGTTATTACATGTGGTGTATCAGTATTAGAACATTGTTAAATGACTTACAATAAATGGGAGCAACACAAAGATATTTTGGAGGTAATTAGACTTAGACAGACTTAGACACAAGCTACATAACGAAGCAATTTGCAGCACGCTGTGACCCACACACATTGCATTTGGGGAGGTCCCAAATAGTGATTTCAACCAAATTTGTTGTATGAATTCAGCCTTATCACCTCTCTATACACACCAAATATTGTTTCAGTACTATCATTCACACATGAGATAAAAATATTGGAAACTTGCAAAAATGTGATAACTTGTGTAGCTGTTTGTGTATGTATTACTTCTGAACCATGAACCACTGTAATACATCCTTGCTTTCTCTTACAAGAGAGAGGTGTTACCTTTCAAATGAGACCAATCTTTTGGCTGTATCTGATTTAGTACAGAACCTAGGTGGTCACACATGGTAGAATGGTTTTTGGAAAGAAAAGACCAAAATTATAACTTTGGGAGGACCTAGCTCAGCCCCCTGGGGGTTTACCATTTCAATACCTGAGATGTGAACTTACTTTAGTGCAGGTATTAACTGTACCAAATTTCATTACAATGTGTAACCTTGATGCAACCTAAATGTGATGATTTCCAATTAAATGACCCTTAAACAAAATGAGAATAAATAATAATTTAATTTATTTATGACTGTGGATGTCATTTCCATCCATTTCACTGTGTGTGGCAGTGTGTTGTATAAAATGAACCCAGTAATTATGGGAACCTTTACGGTTAATTTAAATCACTTATATGTGCTGCATTTCCTCACAGTATGTTTCAGTATGGTGTAATGAGGGTATACTATACCAAATGATAATACATTGTTGATAGTGTATCTATTTCACTATATAAGAAATCTTTCATTAAAACACACTAGTGCTTATTTTTGAGCATGATGTTATCCTCCCACATCAATTGTGTGTCAACACCACTACCTTAGAATTTGTGATTCCATAGTTTATTCAATTTTATTGTATACACTAGACTTTTCTCCATGGCTTTGCCCATGTGTGTGTTCAACACATATGTTGAACACACCTCCTCCTCCCTCACCTTGTTCACTCTACCTGTCTGCCACAGCCTCACATCTCTACCTGTCTATCAACTCCTCCCTACTCTCTTTGTCTATTCATCTTCACCTCCCCTTCTCTTTGTTCATTTCTTCCACCCCCACCCTCTGACCATATCCTCTTTCCCCTCTCTCTATCCATCTGTCCTCCTCTCTTCCTTTTCCACCTGTCCACTACACCATTGCCGCTCTAGACGTTCCAGCTGCCTCGCGCACCTCTGTCTCTTCCCCTCTCTCTTTTTATTCCCTCTTCCCCATTGCCCTGTCCATCCTCTCCTCTATCCATCTCAACCTCTTCCCGGCCATGCTCCCGGCATATATCGCCCCTGCAATACAGTTCAATAAAGCAGGCTGACACTACTCCCACAACATGTTTCTCATGCAGGACAGGCTACACATCAATAGCTTGAAAAATCATTTATTTGCATGTATATAGAGGCTGCCATGTAAAACAGATCAATAAAGCAGGGCTGATACAACAACAACAACAACAACAACAACACACATGTCATGCAGGGCAACCTACACGTTGGGGCTTGGAAAACTGTGTGTTGACCCTGAAATGTAGGCTGCCCTGGAGTGCAGGTTTGTTTGGCAGGCTGAGAGTTCCTACACAACATGCCTGTTGTGCATGGTACCCTGTACACCAGGAGCTTGGGAAGAGACACCTTTTTGCCTGTATTTCCACTCCTATTGGAGCTAGGAGGTAAGAATCCAAACAGTGCTGATACTCAATGGAACTGGTGTTTCTGTGTCAAATTTAGCTGAAATCAATCCAGCGATTTGATAGGAGATACTGGACAGACAAGTACACTCTGCTTCTTATGTATGACAGATTTGTACATGTGTTGTCCATTTGTGTTCACAAACAAATTGTTCTCTGTAAAAGATTCACTAGCTTTCATGAAATTTTTATAGGCTCTTTATTTAAGTTTATCTACATCACTTTTTTTTGTGAACGAGATATGTTACTGCTGCTCATGTAATGCTTCAGCTATAGGTTCTACAAGCATTGTGATACTGTAATGTCTTCTGCTTTTGCCCATGGGGTAATCTCTTTGCAAGTGCTGTCTTCCTCATGTAGTTTCTATGTATTCTGTCCCACTGTAAAGAAGACACATTAAGTTGCAGACAGGTACAATTAAGGTACTTACATTAAGTTTCTGACCATAACCTCAATCAGCAAAAGAGAAACATCATGCATTCCCTCAGACACACACTTGGCTCTAAATCGATCTCAGTGAACACACTCACACGAGCAAGCATATCTCAAGCACACACAACCACCAAATCTACATCTCGGGCATTCCAGTTAAGACAGA
This sequence comes from Schistocerca nitens, assembly GCF_023898315.1. Taxonomy (NCBI): domain Eukaryota; kingdom Metazoa; phylum Arthropoda; class Insecta; order Orthoptera; family Acrididae; genus Schistocerca; species Schistocerca nitens. The sequence goes on from NC_064614.1 coordinate 865,464,068, forward strand.
GAGAGGTGGAAGGAGGAGACGGACAGAGAGAAGTGGTGGAGGAGAGGAGCAGAAGGTGATGGTGGAGGGGGACATGTAGGAACAATGTGGAAAAGGAAGAGGGTTTGAAGAGGCTGGTGGAAGGAGGAGATGATGTGAGGTGGAAGAGGGTCTGGGTGTGAAGAGGCAAGTGGAAGAGGGAAAGGTTGTGCTCAAGCAGGTGGAAGACAGGAGAGAGAAATAGTATTCTTTTATTCCTAGTAGAATATTGGAATAAATTAATGTCTGGGCTGTACCAGGCACTTGACTAGATTTAAAAAAAGAAAAGAAAAAAAAGAAAAGAAACAGGGACAGTTGGAAAATCTTGAAAAGAAGGCAACAAATATAGATAGATAGATATTCAATGATCACAGGTCCTGCAGACCACGCGCTGCTTCCACAAACTGCCTCCTGTTCCTGTTTTGTGCCCGGTTCCCCCAGGTGTCTTCAATTCCCGGGGCTGCTAGGTCCTTCGCCAGGTCGTCCATCCAGTGCCGCCTTGGTCATCCAATGGGGTGTTTGGTTTCCCTGCTAGTACTATCTTCGCATGTCTTCCATCTGGCATACGGGCTACATGGCCCACCCATTGTATTCTTTTGTTCTTTATCTTCTGTAGGATAGTTGGTTGTCACATCAGAAGGTAGATTTCCTCATTTTTCCTCCTCCTCCATTCTCAGTTATCTAAAACTGGTTCCCATATCTCCCTCATTACTCTTAGTTTTTCCCTTTCTCGCTTAGTCATGCACCATGTTTCTGAACTGTAAATTACTGCTGGGCATATCACTGTGTTGTAGATTTTCATCTTAGTGTTCACTGAGATCGATTTAGAGCCAAGTGTGTGTCTGAGGGAATGCATGCATTTCGTTCCCACTGTTATTCTTTCCTTGGTGTCCATTTTTATGTTGTTGTCTGTGGTAAACCAAGATCCCAAATATTTGAACTGGTCTACTCTCTTGAACCTCTTTCCACCTATCTCAAGAAATTCTACTTGCTCTTGTCTTCTTCCTAATTGCATGAACTCTGTTTTGTCTCAATTCACTTTGAGCCCTACCTTCTGTGCATAATTGTCCATTTTCTGGTATATTTCTTTCAACTCGTGCTTTGATTCACTTAATAGTACTATGTCATATGCATATGTGAGACAGTTGAAGTTACCGTCCATCTCTACTCCAGCCCACTTCTGTTGCCTACATTCTTTTATTACTTTCTTTAAGATGACATTGAACAGAACACATGAGAGAGCATCCCCTAGTCTGAGGCCTGTTTCAATCTCGAATGTTTCTGATGTGGCTCCTTCTCAGGAAAATTTATAGACTCCAGAAGCCTACTAGTGGGAGAATAGGAAAAACTAGGATTTCGATAAGTGCACCAAAAAGATCTGTCTCGATGTGGAAACATAGTTGAATTTTTATAGATACCTAGCAAGAATTAAAGGAAACTGACTGAGCAGAAAGATATTGATTAAATGACATCATTTAAAGTCCACTTCTAGGTGGGTAGAAAAGAGTAAAGGAGATGCACGAGAAAATGGTATCACACTGGAGATGATCCAAAAAAGTATAATTCAGAAGCAAAGGGAACAGCATAACATCACTTGAGGAGAAACCACCATAAAGGAAGTCAATACATAAAATTTCTGGTGAGACGGTAAAGAACGAAGGGGTTCTGGGAAGAGAGGAAAACAAAAAACGTGAAATTCTACACTTGCATTGTTGGCCAACAGGTTTTGTACAGGTTATGACTTATTGTGGTAGGGTGTTATTCGGGAAATAAAAGACCTGTATTAAATGCTTTTCAGGAGAACAAAGGAGAAAACAGGTACATTATTGACTTTTGTGAATTACCCCTGTAAGTGTTTGATACACTTGAGATTGCCCTCGGCTATTGGCCAGCTTTTCGCTTTTTAAATTCACTGTGTCATGGTAAGATCCAGGAAGGAGATACAGGATTGTAAATTATATAGTATAGTGAAAGACAGTAGTTTCAGAAGCACTTTTACTGGACATGTCACATTTCTGTGCATGTTGAGTATAGAGAATCTACCAACAGAGATGTCTCTCAGAACACAATTACCACAATTACATAGCCCAATTCTATTATATTGAGTATGTACACACACACACACACACACACACACACACACACACACACACACACACACATTGTATTTACATTACATGTACCTGGTAACTTGCAACCTCCAAGGTGCTTGGACTGGCTTGCAGGCCTGTTACTACAGTTAGAGAATGTGAAACGTATTTTAATTATATTTCTAGGCTACAGAGTTCTCTACACAGAATTGCGTTCTTATTCTTTGATGGTGTTCTCAGTGGCCATCACAGCTGTGTCAAAATAGAATTAACACGCTGACTGCAATAAGGCCGCCGGTGGCCGCAATAGAGCCATGTGCCTTATGACATATAGCTGGTGATGGTCACAGCAGAGCCTTTATACCTGGTGGCAAGGTGTGACATAGTGGTGAGACATCAGTCGCTCTGTGTGCAGCAGTCAGTGTGTTAAAACTGATCTGTCTTTCTGTGTAGAACTGCCAAAAGTTGAAACAACAGCATGCATTTGCACTATTTTGTGATCAGAATATACAGTCATACATATTCATTTATTGTGCAATACACCTACGGAACATCAAGTTTGACAAAATGGCGAACTATGTCGTAGGAAGGAAAAAAAATTCAAGGGAGGTAAGAAATTTCTTGCAATAAACACATCTTTTTTTTTTCTAAGATGCCCATAGTCGGACAATGTAATTGAAGGATTGGTGTGAAGCCTTAGTGTCAGTTATTTGCAAGATGAACTTCATGTAGCATGTGATGTCTTTTTTTACTGAGATTTAATGGCTCACTGTAAAGCTGTATCACCTGATATATTATTTTCATTAATTGTCCCAGTCAAACCTGTATATCCATTTTGCAGTTATAGATCAACTAACTGTTGCCTACAGCTGTGCTCACGTATCAGACATAAATTCCTTTTATGCATATCTTAAAATAACTAGTATTAATAATGTGTTTTCTAATGCTCTCTTGGTGTAGTAGTTTTAAATACAGTTGTCAGTCTTGCCATCGGATTTCAGTATTGTACACTATTTGATCAAAAGTATACAGACACCCGGCTGAAAATGACTTAAAAGTACGTGGCACCCTCCATCGGTAATGCTGGAATTCAGTATGGTGTTGGCCCACCCTTAGCCCTGAAGACAGCTTTCACTCTCGCAGATGTATGTTCAGTTAGGTGCTGGAAGGTTTCTTGGGGAACAACACTCCATTTTTCATGGAGTGCTGCACTGAGGAGAGGTATCGATTTGAGGTCTGGCACGAAGTCACCATTCCAAAACATCCCAAAGGTGTTCTTTAGGATTCAGGTCAGGACTCTGTGCAGACCAGTACATTACAGGGATATTATTGATGTGTAACCACTCCGCCAAAGGCCATGTGTTATGAACAGGTGCTCGATTGTGTTGAAAGATGCAATTGTCATTCCTGAATTGCTCTTCAACAGTGGGAAGCAAGAAGGTGCTTAAAACATCAGTATAGGCCTGTGCTGTGGTAATGCCATGGAAAACAACAAGGGGTGCAAGCCCCCTCCATGAAAAACTTGACCACACCATAACACCACCGCCTCCGAATTTTACTGTTGGCACTACACACGCTGGCACATGACATGCACCGGGCATTCACCATACCCACACCCTGCCATCAGATTGTCACATTGTGTACCCTGATTCGTCACTCCACACAACGTTTTTCCACTGTTCAATTTTCCAATGTTCATGCTCCTTACACCGAGCAAGGCCTTGTTCAGCATTTGCTGGCGTGAAGTGTGGCTTATGAGGTACCACTTGACCATGGAATCAAAGTTTTCTCACCTCCCACCCAACTGTCATAGTACTCACAGTGGATCTTGATGCAGTTTGGAATTCCTGAGTGATGGTCTGGATAGACGTCTGCCTATTACACATTATGACCCTCTTCAACTGTCGGTGGTCTCTGTCGGTCAACAGACAAGATCGACCTGTATGCTTTTGTGTTGTATGTGTCCCTTTACGTTTCCACTTCACTATCACATCGGAAACAGTGGACGTAGGGATGTTTAGGAGTGTGGAAATCTTGTGTACAGACGTATGACACAAGTGACACCCAATGACTTGACCACATTCGAAGTCCGTGAGTTCTACAGAGTGCCCCATTCTGCTCTCTCACGATGTCTAATGACTGCTGAGGTTGCTGATATGGAATACCTGGCAGTAGGTGGCAGCACAATGCACCTAATCTGAAAAAACATATGTTTTTGGAGGTGTCTGGATACTTTTGATCACATAGTGTATCTCCACAATATTTTGCTTTAAAAACTGTCCAGCTTTGCAAGGTGGTGTACAATTCTTTTTCAAATGTCAAAAACCTTGCAGATGAGTAAACATTGGATTCCTACTGACATGAAATAATCAGTAAACAGTCCATCACTAATCTACTTCCAAGCATCGTCTGTATCTGACTCGTGTACACCATATTAGGGTGTGATTTGTTACATAGCTTATATTCTTCCTTAGGGTTCAAACTATCTCCATACCAAATTTCATCAAATTGGGACAGCAGTTTAGTTACGAAAAAGTAACAGACAGATTACCATCACATTTAAGATGTTATCATGGATGAGGTGTGATGATTGTCTTTTTAATGAGGTTGTTGTCTGTAGTATCTCCATACACATCTGTACTCAACAAGTCATTGCTTGATGTTGACAGAGGTGAGATCATCTTTTACAAGAGCTTATTAAAAGTACACAAAATTTCATTTCTCATGAACATAAATCTTTGTAACTCAGTGATATTGATAAGTATTTGTCAGTCAATATTGCACCAGTGACCGAACCTTCTCTAGCATTATTCAAGTTGAACATACCTGTGAATAGCATGTGTAAGACCTGTACCATCAGGCTCCAGCTCTCAGTCAATAAACATACACAGAGCAGCAAGTAAAGTGTTTTCTTCGTGTCCCCCCCCCCCCCCCTCCCCCCATCTCCCCCCAATAGTATGTTTATTAAATTTCGTGTGTATTTTTCTGTTTAAGAGATTTAATCTCACATTTTGTAGGTGTAGATTCGCATAGTCTATAGACCAGTTTTAATTTATTCCGACCAGCCAGCCTCATTGAGACATCAGCATCCACTGGTGACACAACTAGGAGGGTAGCAAGTTGCATATCTAGGATTCTGTCTGCTTTTGTGGTTTACTTCTCCAGTCAGTCGTGCTAGGCTGGGTAGGATTTGTGCATGCTGCGTCTGGACGCACCAGGAGCTGACCGTAATTCGCCAACAGCTGAATGACCTTTTGGCTATGGTCAGTCACCTTCAGGCTGCTGCCTTGATGCATGGAACACCGCCGGCCGCGGTGGTCTAGCGGTTCTAGGCGCTCAGTCCGGAACCGCGCGACTGCTACGGTCGCAGGTTCGAATCCTTCCTCGGGCATGGATGTGTGTGATGTCCTTAGGTTAGTTATGTTTAAGTAGTTCTAAGTTCTTGGGGACTGATGACCACAGATGTTAAGTCCCATAGTGCTCAGAGCCATTTGAACCATGGAACACCCCAGGTGTCACTTGTTTCATTACAGGCCCTGCTACTGAGGCTCCTTTTAGTGTATCCGATGTGGTGAGTCTCCTCTTGCAGCAGGTGGTAAAGCATTCGCGTCACATGAGGCGGAGGGCGAATGTGGAGACTGGCTGTCTGGCTTTGCCATTCAGCCTGTGGGGTGGACAGGTTGCTGCTTTTTCAGCAGAGTTCAAGCAGGCACATGGGGGGACGTGTTTATTTGTTAATTGAAGCTCCAACGTTGGGTGTGTTATGGAGACACTTAGATAGCATTCAGGGCTGGAAAGAAAGGCAGTGGGCACTCAGCGTGTCGGCGGGGGCCCTCATCCTAGATGTGCAGGCAACCTTGCCTGGGCTATAGAGTGTGCAGAGTGCAGTTGTGTGGAACTTGTGGTTCACACACACCGATAATGCTTTCTGCACGGGTTCTGAAGATGTTTGCTGTCAGAAGTGGTGAAGGTTGCTTTCCTGCACACATAGCTTGAAATTTGTTCCCGGAGTTGGTCAGGGGTCCTTTGGTTTAGAGCTGAGCCAAGGGTCTCAACTGAAGGAGTGTTAGGGGAGTGAGTACCAGGTCACCAGCATTGTGAAGCCTAGTGCAGGATTGACTCAGGTGACTAACAGTATAGGGGAGTTACGTAGGGATTTTACGGAGGAGGATCAGGTAGTGATAGTGGGTGGAGCAGGGAACAGTCTTGATAGGGATGGGGGAATATAATGTAGGTGGTTACCTGGTAAAGATAGCTACTCAAACTGGTGGCACTAATGTGCATTTCATGCAACTGTTTCAGCATCATGATTGGCCTCATCTTAATGCCGCATGGGGCTGGAGAGGACGTTGATGACAGAGGGCATGGGTCACATTTCAGTGGTGCCAGTTGGGTCTCTCAGTAGATCGGGTTTCACTAGGCATGGCCTGCACCTCAATAGGTATGGGAAAGGGAGGCTGGCAAAGCTTATAGGTGACAGTGTAGTGGGTGTTGGTGGGATCACTCACGGAAAAATTCCTGTAGTAGTTGGTGTTTGAGCTGTACCTTTTTTTAGATTGAAGCCAGCTGACAGGTATTCCTGCTGAAAGGAGTTCTCTCTAACTAAGGGCTCACCTTCAGAGGACGTCATGTTTCCAAGTAGAGAAGGAATTAGCATATTTTGTCAAAATATAAAAGGTATTAGAGATAGTTAGTGAACTGCTTATAGATGTTGAGTCTGAAATTATTGGTATATTGGAGCACCACTTAAATAATTTGACAGTTCAGAGGCTTCCTTTACCATGAAACAGATTAGCTGGCTGTTTTTCAAGGAGTTCCTTGTGGGCTGGGGGAGTGGCTATGTACGCAAAAAAAAAAAAAAAAAACCAACAACAACAACAGTATTCCGTTTGAGTCTATAGACGTATCACGGCACTGCACTGAAAGGGTATTTGAATGTTGTGCAGGGGGAGTTGAATTTAGTGGTTAAATTAAACTTCTAATTGTTGTTGTTTATAGGTCCCGTAACTCTGACTTAGAGCATTTCTGCTAGAAAGGGTTCCTGATTCACTTTGTAGGAAATATCATAAATTAGTTATATGTGGTGACTTCAATATACAAGGGTTGAATGAAAAGTTATGCCTCCACCTTCATTAATTGGGTTTGGATGGGAGTATTTTAATAAATCAAATGCAGAAATAATCCTTAGAATGTGATCTTTAATTACCAATATTCACTTTGCCACATAATCACCAGCCAATTGGATACATTTCTGCCAAGATGAACAAGTTTTCTGAAATTGTCATAGAAGAAGTCGACACTCTGTTTTCGCAACCACACTCTCACAGTTCTCTCAACATCTTCATCAGAAGCATAATGATGTCCCCACAGATCATCTTTCATTATTGGCGTCACTTTCATTCTTGTAACATGAGAGGAGTTCCTGGCAAGAACCACACATTGTTGTGAAATGCCGATTGTGCTTGCCAGTTCTCTCTGAGTGATACGAAGGTCGTACTGAATCAATCTGTCAACATGCAGGTCAGATGTTCCCACCTCAACATCATTAAACTTACTCGCCCAACAATGCAAAGTACTCACATCAACACAATCACCATAAACTACTTTCATTCTCTGATGAATCTCCTTTGGGGTGACACCTTCTGCTGTCAAGAATTCAATGACTGCACATTGCTTAAATTGCATTGACCGACCATCTGCACAGCTACCGCCAATTGGAGTTGCAGAGAAGAGGCTATGGAACAAGCCAGTACCTGCCGCGTACCAATGCTGCCAACTGTTGAAGACTTGAGAAGGTGTAGGCCTTACTTTTCAGTCAACCCTCGTACATTTTGTATATGATGGGCAAGAAAAAGGATGTTGGTAGGCCTCCTAAATTCATATGAACTGATGCAGCTTGTGTTTTTTCCAACTAGGGTGCAGGGGAACAGGAGCACAGCCATAGACAATATTTTTATTCATTCTTCATTACTAGAGAGCATTATGTTAGTAAAAGGGTGAATGGCCTTTCAGACTGTGATGCACAAATTTTAACACTAACAGGCTTTTGTCCTCAAACAAATGTCACATATAATTACTAACTATGTAGGAAAGTTAATCCAATAGCAATAGAGAGTTTTTTTTAAACCTTATCAAGGAACAAGAGCTGCAGGATGTTTATAGTGCTGATAACATATGATGCTTTCCTTAACAGGCCGGCCGAGCAGTTCTAGGTGCTACAGTCTGGAACCACGCGACCGCTACGGTCATAGGTTCGAATCCTGCCTCGGGCATGGAATTGTGTGATGTCCTTAGGTTAGTTAGGTTTAAGTAGTTCTAAATTCTAGGGGACTCATGACCACAGCAGTTAAGTCCCATAGTGCTCAGAGCCTTTGAGCTTTCCTTAACACATTTCTCATGCTCTTTGAGAGTTGCTTTCCATTAGAACGTTCTAAATGGGGTACTAGCAGTAATAGGCAGCCCAGGTGGCTGACTAGTGGGATCAGGATATCACATAGAACAAAGTGGGAATTATATCAAAAGGTTAGAAGTAGTCACAATCAAGCTGCAGTAGCCCATTACAAATAGTATTGTAAGGTGCTTAAAAATGTTATTAGGAAGGCAGAAAGTATGTTGCATGCAAATAGAATAGCTAATTCACAGGATAAAATTAAAACCATATGGTTAGCTGTGAAGGAAGTGTCTGCTCAGCATCGCAAGGTTGACGATATAAAGTCATTTTGTAGTAAAAATACTTCCTTTACTGAAAAAACAGACGTATGTACAGTATTTAACAATCACTTTCTGAGCATTGCTGGTGAATTAAATAAAAATTTAGTTACCAAAGGGAATCCTACAACTTTCTGGGCAAATGTTTTTCTGAGATTGTTGTCTGAAATACTCCTCTGTGATACAGACAAGGGGGAAATTGAGTCAATAGTTAAATCACTGAAGACTAAGGACTGTCATGGATATGGTGGAGTGCCTAGCAGAATATCAAAGTACTGTGCTGCACATGTGTGCTCTGTATTTAGCCATACTTGTAATTTTTCATTTAGGAATGGTCAGTTTCCTTAAAGATTGAAGTACACATTAGTAAATCCACTTTATAAAAAGGGAGAAAGGGATAATGTAGACAATTTTAGACCTTTTTCTATGCCACCAGTGTTTGCTAAAGTTATTGAAAAGGCTGTGTGTGTAAGGATAATTGATCATTTTATATCACATGATTTGCTATCCAATGTACAGTGCAGCTTTCGAAGTCATTTAACAACTGAAAATGCTATATTCTCTTTTCTCTGTGAGGTACTGGATGCGTTAAACAAAAGGTTTCAAACGCTAGGCATATTTTTTGATTTAACTAAGGCATTTGATTGTCATGATCACAAAATATTGCTCCTGAAGTTTGACCATTACGAAATACGGGAAGTAGCTCACAATTGGTTCACCTCTTACTTTAGCAACAGATAGGAAAAGGTCATTATTCACATTGTTGAGAATGGCTGTGATGTGGGGTGTGAGTGGGGTACAGTCAAGTGGGGGGTGCCCCAGGGATCAGTGTTAGGTGCACTCCCATTCCTTATTTATATAAATGATATGCCCTCTAGTATTAAGGGTAACTCTAAAATACTTCTCTTTGCTGATGACACTAGCTTGGTAGTAAAGAATGTTGTGCACAATATTGGCCCGGTTTCAAATGGTGCAGTTCATGGCCTGTAGAAAATAAACTAACACTAAATCACAGTAAGACTCAGTTTTTACTGTTTCTAACACACAATTCAACAAAACCTGACGTGTTAATTTCACAGAATGGGCATATGATTAGTGAAGCTGAACAGATCAAATTTCTAGGTGTTCAGATAGATGGTAAACTGTTGTAGAAAGCTCACATTCAGGATCTCGTTCAAAGACTTAATGCTTCCATTTTTACTATTCGAATGGTATCTGGAGTGAGTGATCGTTTGACATGAAAATTAGTCTACTTTGCTCATTTTCATTCGCTTATGTCATATGGTATAATACACTCCTGGAAATGGAAAAAAGAACACATTGACACCGGTGTGTCAGACTCACCATACTTGCTCCGGACACTGCGAGAGGGCTGTACAAGCAATGATCACACGCACGGCACAGCGGACACACCAGGAACCGCGGTGTTGGCCGTCGAATGGCGCTAGCTGCGCAGCATTTGTGCACCGCCGCCGTCAGTGTCAGCCAGTTTGCCGTGGCATACGGAGCTCCATCGCAGTCTTTAACACTGGTAGCATGCCGCGACAGCGTGGACGTGAACCGTATGTGCAGTTGACGGACTTTGAGCGAGGGCGTATAGTGGGCATACGGGAGGCCGGGTGGACGTACCGCCGAATTGCTCAACACGTGGGGCGTGAGGTCTCCACAGTACATCGATGTTGTCGCCAGTGGTCGGCGGAAGGTGCACGTGCCCGTTGACCTGGGACCGGACCGCAGCGACGCACGGATGCACGCCAAGACCGTAGGATCCTACGCAGTGCCGTAGGGGACCGCACCACCACTTCCCAGCAAATTAGGGACACTGTTGCTCCTGGGGTATCGGCGAGGACCATTCGCAACCATCTCCATGAAGCTGGGCTACGGTCCCGCACACCGTTAGGCCGTCTTCCGCTCACGCCCCAACATCGTGCAGCCCGCCTCCAGTGGTGTCGCGACAGGCGTGAATGGAGGGACGAATGGAGACGTGTCGTCTTCAGCGATGAGAGTCGCTTCTGCCTTGGTGCCAATGATGGTCGTATGCATGTTTGGCGCCGTGCAGGTGAGCGCCACAATCAGGACTGCATACGACCGAGGCACACAGGGCCAACACCCGGCATCATGGTGTGGGGAGCGATCTCCTACACTGGCCGTACACCACTGGTGATCTTCGAGGGGACACTGAATAGTGCACGGTACATCCAAACCGTCATCGAACCCATCGTTCTACCATTCCTAGACCGGCAAGGGAACTTGCTGTTCCAACAGGACAATGCACGTCCGCATGTATCCCGTGCCACCCAACGTGCTCTAGAAGGTGTAAGTCAACTACCCTGGCCAGCAAGATCTCCGTATCTGTCCCCCGTTGAGCATATTTGGGACTGGATGAAGCGTCGTCTCACGCGGTCTGCACGTCCAGCACGAACGCTGGTCCAACTGAGGCGCCAGGTGGAAATGGTATGGCAAGCCGTTCCACAGGACTACATCCAGCATCTCTACGATCGTCTCCATGGGAGAATAGCAGCCTGCATTGCTGCGAAAGGTGGATATACACTGTACTAGTGCCGACATTGTGCATGCTCTGTTGCCTGTGTCTATGTGTCTGTGGTTCTGTCAGTGTGATCATGTGATGTATCTGACCCCAGGAATGTGTCAATAAAGTTTCCCCTTCCTGGGACAATGAATTCACGGTGTTCTTATTTCAATTTCCAGGAGTGTATTTTGGGGTAGGTCTCCCCATTCTAAAACAATGTTTTTGGCTCAGAAACGGGTGATTGGGGCAATAAGCGGTGTAAGTTCACGAACCTCTTGGCAACCCCTGTTCACGAGTCTGGGTATTTTGATGCTGGCCTCTCTCTCTCTCTCTCTCTCTCTCTCTCTCTCTCTCTCTCTATATATATATATATATATATATATATATATATATATATATATATATATATATATATTCCTTACTGTCATTTCTTGTTAACAATATTAGCTTATTCCCAAGAATAAGCAGCTTTCACTCAGTTAATACTCGGCAGAAATCAGACCTGCATTGGGATCAGACTTCCTTCAGTGTTGTGCAGAAAGGGGTGCAGTATACTGCTGCATCCATTTTCAATAAGCTACCACTCGAATTTAAAAAAATCTTAGCAGTAATTCACATGCTTTCAAATCAAAACTGAAGAGTTTCCTCATGGGTCTGTCCTTCTATTGTGTCGAGGAGTTCCTTGAAAAATAAATCTGATTCTTGTTTTAGTGTTGATTGTGTTTACTTATACTTATGGATTGACCTTTTTGGGTTCGTAAACATTTTATTTTTATCTGTTACTACTTTCATGTTGTAATTTCATGTAGTGACATGTTCCATGACCTTAGAGAGCAATTTGGTCCTATGGGGGGGGGCGGGGGGGGGGAGTCAACCCTGACAGACTTGGCTTCAGATTTCTTGACCTGCATTATTGATTGGGGATTTGTAACGCTTTCCTTGAGAGGTCATTGGTGCACTACACGAAGGAAGCAGCTACTCGATAGCAGAGCACTAGCTGAATGCACGTGAAAGTCTTTTAGGCTAGATGGTAGTTTGAGGTACTGTTATGACCACTCGCCAGTCAATACGCAACAAGGGAAGTTGTACCACATTCAAAGTAGACATTTAGGTTGTCAAAATTATGTCAGTAAGTTGTCAGAGTATTTGTAACAAAGTCCCCAAATATACTGCACTCTAGAAAAGTTTTCATGCTCAAATTATTTGGCTGGCTGGCTGAAACTCAAAATGGAAAGCTGAGATATTTAGCAAGTCATGGAACATATATCGGAATGACAGATTGCAGTTGACAAAAATGTTCTCTCTATTGAGGTTGAAGTTTAGTATGACAGGGAAGTTATCTGGTCGCGTATAACAGGTCTTGGTGAAACCAAATTAATTTTTGTATATTCTGCTGTGACAGCTCTAGTCATTCAAAGAATGACTATGGTCAGTACCACGTAAATACTCATATTATGTGCTACTGGTTGGAGTCTACTTTAACTTATCAAGTATCGGCTGGAATGCCTATTGATTCATTGCATGCAATACAGACACAGTTGTGCAAAGTACTTTTGAACGCAGATTTCTGAAGACTGCCTTGAGCAGCTAGTTCGGCAACCCCCATGCAGTCAAAATATCTTGGATCTTGTAGCTGCAAACAGGTGAGACTTTATCAACGACGTCATTATAGAAATGGGGATTAGCAATCATGATGCCATTATAGCAACTATGGTTACAAAAGTTAATAAATCAGTTAAGAAGGTTGAGAGAGTGTTTCTATTAGAAATAGCAGAGAAGCAGTTGGTAACATCTCCCTTAGCCAGTGAATTGACATCACTTAGTTCCAGTGAGATGGGTGGAGAGGAATTATGGGCAAAGTTTAGCAGATTGTAAATTGTCTTCTGGGAAATTATGTACCTAGTGATTGAATTAAGAATGGAAAAGAACCACCATGATTTAAGAGAGATTTATAAAATGCTGAGGAAGCAAGAGGCTGTTGCACCCTCTGTTCAAAAGAGAAGTGCAAATGATGACGAGCAAAGGTTAGTAGAGGTCCGTGCATCCGTGAAAAGATCAATGCACGAAGCATACAACTACCACCGCTATCATACCTTGGCAAAAGATCTGGCCGAGAACCTGAGAAAATTCTGGGTCTACGTAATCGCGAAGTGGGTCTAATGCTTTCATCCAGACACGTGACCAGTTTGGTGTGGCAGTTGAACATGGTAAAATGAAAGACAAAGTTTTAAATTTCACATCCTAGAAATTGTTTGCGCAGGAAAATCTTACAAACATATCATTATTTGAATGTCGCTCAGACTCGCGTATGGATGATGTAGTAATAGGCATCTCTAACATAGAGAAACAGCTGAAGGAGTAGAAAAGAAATAAGTCAATAGGCCCAGGTGGAATCCCAGTTTGGTTTTTCAAAGAGTACTCTGTGGGATGACTTGCGACCTAGCTTGCATTTATCGTGACTCTCTTGTTCAATGGAAAGTCTCAAGCTACTGGAAAAAAGTGAAGACGATGCCTATGTATAAGAATGGCAAAAGACTGGACCCACAAAATTACAGACCAAGATCCCAAACTTTGGTTTGCTACAGAATCCTTGAACATATTCTCAATTTGAATAGAATAAATTTTCTTGAGACGGAGAAGCTTATGTCCTTGAATCAGCACGGTTTTAGAAGCATTGCTCATGCAAAACTCAGCTTGCCCATTTCTCACATAATATACTGCAGACTATTTATGAAGGGCAACAGGCAGATTTCATATTTATAGATTTCTGGAAAGCATTTGACATGGTGCCCCATTTGAGAGTGTTAAAGAAGGTATGAGCACATGGAATAGGTTCATAGATATGAGAGTGGCCTGAAGACTTTTTAAGTTATAGAACCTAGTGTGCTGTCCTCGACGGTGAGTGATCATCGGAGGTAAGGGTATTGTCAGGAGTGCCCTAGGAAAGTGTGGTAGGACTGCTATTATTCTCTGGGTACATAAACGTTGGTGGACAGTAATTGTTTGCTGATGACTCTGTGATGTATGGTAAGGTGTCGAAGTTAAGTGACTGTAGGAGGATACAGTACGACATAGGCAAAATTTGTAGTTGGTGTGATAAATGGAAGCTTCCTCTAAATGTAGAAAATTGAAAGGTAGTGTGGATGAGTAGGAAAAACAAACCTGCAATATTCACATACAGTATAAGTAGTGTCCTGCTTGACACAGTCAAGTCGTCCAAATATCTGGATGTAATGTTGCAAAGCGATAAGAAATGGAACGAGCATATGAGAATTCTGGTAGGAAAGGTGAGTGGTCGACTTCGGTTTAGTGGGAGAATTCTAGGTTCATCTGTAAAGGAGACTGCATGTAAAACTCTAGTGTGACGTATTCTTGAGTAGCACTCGAATGTTTGGGATCTGTACCATGTCGGATTAAAGGATGACATTGAAGCAATTCAGAGGCAGGCTTCGAGATTTGTTACTGGCAGGTTCGAACAGCATGCATGTGTTACAGAGATGCTTTGGGAACTCGCCCCCCTCACTGTGGAATTTTTATAAACATTTCACCCAGTAAAATAAAACAATATCTAACAAAAAAAAACTGTACCGGCTCAAACACAGACAGCCAGGACTGCAGCCCAGCAACTGAAACGAGGCCACAGTTACTGGCCAGTGTCCTGCCCGTTCAGTGGCGTCAGCAGACACGGCTTCTGCTGTCAGCACTTCTGCTTGAGGGATGTCATGCAGGCTCCCATCATATGATTGACCGAAATACCGATTATGCCAGATCAGGCCATTGAGCCCGATCCAGGTGTTTCAATCTGGCCATGATACAGGGGATGTTCTGCAACTGTCAGCTAGTGGAAATGGGATTTAAACCAGCAGAACCATCCTGTCAGCAAATTATCCCAGCTGGGCCATTCATTGATGCACAGCCTGTCAAACACAGCTGCATCTATTGCACTGCCTTTGCCAGGCCGTAGACCAGGGCTTAACAACTGGCCGGTTTTGAGCACGAGTACTCGCGTCTGCTCAGGCAGCTGCTCATGAGCAGCTGCAAGGTCGCGGAGTGGGGAGGGAGGGGAAATGCGCGCGCACGTTTGAATACGGCCGCAGCGTGCCTATTGAATTCGCGCCGACTGTGTAACGTTTAAAGTACTACGATCAGCTCGTAACAGTCACTTCGCTGGTTAAGAATCATGTGAAGTCGCCGTTGTGTAACCCCAACCATGCTTTCGCAGTTCAACCCCCATTGGGAGGAATTGTATCTGTTTACTGAAAAAAATGGTGTTGCAAAATGATTATTATGTCACAAAACGCTGAATTCTTTTACGAAATTTAATTTGCAGCGACATTATATGTCGTACCACGCGAAAGACTACGGACGTGGAAAATGTGATTGACCAGATCGTGCACAGGAAGTTATTAAACTTAAAAGGAAGCTATCCGAAGAAGATCTGGACGACGAAGAAAAATCAACTGAGGCAGCTCTCAGAGTGGGTTACAAAATTGCTTTGCTTTTAGCAAAATCCCTGCGCCCCTTAACTGATGGCGATTTAATAAAAGAATGTTTGGTAGCTGCAGCGGAACATTTGTGTCCATCTCAAGTTGAACAGTTTCTGATTGTGCCATTATCTAACATGACCATTATGCGTCACATACAGGACATGGCAGACGACGTCCAGAGCCAGTTTGCAAATATCTGTAAAGATTTTATGGCGTATTCTCTAGCTCTGGACGAAAGTGTTGATATCACTGGAACAGCGCAGCTTGCCATATTTATTAGAGGTGTTAATAGAGATCTTCAGGTGAGGGAGCTCCTCGATGTAGTAGCCATGAAGAACACTACAACCGGAGGTGATATTTTAAGTAGTGTTGAAGAAAGCGTTGAAAATACAGGATTGTCGTGGAATTCTTTAGTTTCAGTGTCTACAGATGGTAGAGGCATACACTAAGCTAATAAAATTATGAGGCATGTGTACATTCTCCTTTATTTGTTTCATTTGTCGCAGTAATAATTCGTGAGTGATATCCCTGCAGGTGGCCGCGGATTTACATCGACTGGTGGCAGCTGTTGTGTATCCCACGTGACTCTCCCCACTCTCTGCTCTGGTCCGGTAGTGGGGGTAGCGTGCTCGCACTGCTCCTTGCTCGTGCCTTGCTGCTCACAGCTTGCTCCGCGAGCACGTATGTTGTGAAGCCCTGCCGTAGACCAATGGCCACTGCCGGAATGTCCAACCCAGGCACAGGGACATCATCTCGCTACTGTGCCAGTATCCTGAAGCCACTCTCCGCCATCCGCCAGCAGGCTGTGGTAACCCGGTTGCCACTACCGTCCATGGGAAACATTTGTGTTAGCATGACCCTACCTTTAAGTCCCATAGTGCTCAGAGCCATGACCCTACCAGTGTGCTGAGATCCAAGGGTCACCACCTGTTGCATGCAGTATGTCTGTTTCAGATGTGCTGAACTATGTCTGTTTGCTTTCATCAATAAAGTGTTCTGTCAACTCATTGGCTGCCTACTTCATCTGCTCCATCGTCAGCCTCCAGCAGAGAACCTTTTCATGCAGTCCTGCACTGCAGTAAACCTTGTTACAGAGCAGTGCATGATGACAGTACTAGAAACTGCAACTGCACATTAAGAAATGCAGCCTGGGTTGAAACATATTGTTACATGTAATAACATTTTGCTAGTGACTTCTGTTATTTTGATACCACGTGTCCAGTGAAAACCATAGCAGTGAAAAATATACATGGCTTGGGTAAACGAAGAAGTTGTAAAAGTGAGGAAAAAGTTAACACTGTTCCAATGCAAAAAATTGGGAAACAGAGAAAATGTTCAACTGAAAGAGGTCTTTAAGTAAGTATCATGATTATATGTGTGCATAAAGTAAGGAAACGTGCAGCTCACATATTAAATAATGCAAATAATACTGGTGCTAGTGTTTCAGATGCCATAAATAGCTTCTGAGTAAGAAAGGATAATTTCATTAATGACTGTATAGCAAATCACAATGGTGATGTAGTAGGATGCCAACAACATATTGCAAGTATCTTTAATGAATATTTCTGTTCTCTTGAAAAATGTCAGTGATAATTTCAATAACCACAGACATAATTTTAAGGGTAGTACTTCTACATACAGCACATACCTCACACCAGCTGATGGCAATGAATTTAAAATCCTAGTGATGGTATTATGAAATTCTAACCCTATAGGATATAATGGACTTAATATGAATAACCTAAAGCCCTGCATTGACAACTTATGCAGCCCCCTTTCCAGTGCACTTTATACGATATGAACTTCAGCCTGACAAAAGTAACCAAGGTAATACACAATAGAATTATCATATTCATTGGTAATCATAATCTAATCTTTGGAAATTAGAGCTATGTTGCTGAAAAGGTATCAACTGTGATAGCCACCATACAGTTTATTGATGATATAATAACTGCTACTGAGAACAAGGAATATGTTACAGGCTTATTCCTTGATTTTGAAATGACATTTCTTGTAGAGAAATTATGGAACATAAGCATCAGAGGCATTGTTTGTGGTGTAACAAAAATCTTATCTAAGAGGAAGAAATCTTTTACTATTAACAATAAGTGGCACACACAAATCTAGCATTACTGATAAGAAATACTGGGTACCACAGGGCTTGGTACAGGGACACACTTGATTTATGTGAAAGACAAAAAATATTGCTCCCTAGATTCAAAGATAATTCTATGTGTCACAAATCAGCTGTACTCAAGCATAAAGATTATAAACAATCAGAAATGTTGTGCAACGGTATTGCAAATGAAATATTTAAGTACTTTAATAAAAGTCACTTCAGTTTTAGCACTAAGAAAACAGCAGTAATGAATTTTGCCTGCAGAAGACAGATTTTGAAACACAAGTGTGCATGTAAAGTTGCTGAGAATAATAATGCAAGATACACTTCAGTGGGCTATAAATTTTCACTCTCTGGCAAACAAATTGGATAAATGTTCTTTGCAAATACAGCAATGATATCGATGTACTGTGGACTGCTTATCTTGTTTTGGTTTCATTTAGTATGAACTATGAAATAGAAGTATGGGGTTCAAAAAAACAAGCAAACTTCTCCACCTTTTAAAGTTGCAGAGAAAGGTTGTAAGATAATTTGTAGTTCATGTTGGGTTGGCAGAAGAGCCAACACCGTGTTACTAGAGGAGGCCGAAATGCACGCGTTTAGCTCACGCAGGCTGGCGTGAGGAGGGAAGGACTATACTGACGTGAGGTCTGGAACATGACAAGGAATTAGAATTCAGAAAGCGAACATAATTACTTTGATACTTAACTTTAATCCATTAATGATGAACGTCTCTCTTGACGGTACACGATTCACAATATTATCTGTTCAGAATTCATTCTAATTACTGAATATGGCGCCTTGCTAGGTCATAGCAAATGACGTAGCTGAAGGCTATGCTAAACTGTCATCTCTGCAAATGATAGCGTATGCAGGTAGTGAACCATCGCTAGTAAAGTCGGCTGTACCACTGAGGCGAGTGCTAAGGAGTCTCTCTAGACTAGACCTGCCGTGTGGCGATGCTCAGTCTGCAATCACTGATAGTGGCGACACACGGGTCCGATGTATGCTTATGGACTGCGGCCGATTTAAAGGCTACCACCTAGCAAGTGTGGTGTCTGGCGGTGACACCACATTCCTCCCCCGCAAATCGGCGTACGGTTGTGGTATAAGGCCTCCGTCGGCCGTGGAGAGGACCCCATGTTGGCGTATGCAACGAGGTGGGGAGCCTAACAACAGGCGAGGCTGTGCCACCCGCACCCTGCCATTTGGACCGCGAGGAGATAGGGAACGCCTGAAAACCTACTCCAGGGTGCACGCCAACATGCGGTGTATGCGCCAGTAGAGAGACAGGAGGGGCCGAAGGGTCAACCTCCATTGGGCCGGGGCACCCAATGGGCGAAGATGACGTATGGTCCGGAGCGGGCAAGAGTTCCATGTCGGAGGACACTTGGTCACGGGGAGTGATCGGCGGCACGTGATCATGGGTGGCACCCGGCAGCTGCAGTGACACGTCCACTGCGGGCGTCGCTGGCGGGAGAACAGGCGGCGGCGCGTCGCCATGGGGCAAAATGGAAGGCAGCGTCGGTAACACCTGGGGCTGAGGCGAGCCAGTAGATGGGTCCCCGAGGCGCTGACCAGATGGCACCGTCGCCGAAAGCAGACGGTGAGCGGCAGATCCCGTGTGACGACAGAGACGCTGTTGATTGAGATGCCGGCGCACCTCACCAGAGGACCCTAAAACCAGATACATAGTGTGTCCGAGGCGGCGAAGAATGCGCCCTTCGAGCCAACACCGTGAACCTCGATAGTGGCGGTAGTAGACGACGTCGCGTGGGGCAAAAGTAGGTGGCTGCCGCTACACAGGAACCGGATGCGGTGGATGTAGCAAAGACATCAAGGTTCGATGATGGTGACCGTGGAGCAACTCAGCCGGCAAGTGACCATCTTGGGGCTGAGAGCGATACGAGGACAAAAAGAGCAATAACGCGTCCTCCCAAGAATGTGACTCCTTCAACTTCAACATCTTGAAAGTCCTGACCAATCGTTCAGCGGCACCGTTTGACTGTGGCGAAAACGACGTGAACGTCAGATGTTGAATACCATTGGCCTTGCAGAATGACTGAAATTCTGCGGACATGAATTGTGGGCCATTGTCGGAAACAATTGTCTGTGGAAGACCTTCAATGCAAAAGATAGCAGATAATGCTTAGATGGTGGCAGATGATGTCGTGGAAGACATCCGGACAACAAAAGGAAAATTACTGAATGAATCTATCACAACCAACCATCGAACATTCCAGAATGGACCAGCAAAATCGATGTGTAAGCGTTGCCAAGGGAAAGTGGCATTTGGCCATGCAAAGAATTTCCGCGGTGGTGCTGATTGTTGTTCAACACACACCATGCAAGAAGAGTACATATTCTTAATCGCGGCATCGATTCCGAACCAAGTACAGTGCTGACGAGCAAGTTGTTTCGTTCTCACTATACCCCAATGTCCTTGGTGGAGAAGCTTTAAGACAGAGGACCGTGACGAACGTGGGACCACGACTGATCATTATCAGAACGCAACAGCAAAACACCACGTCGAACAAAAAGTCTCTCCTTGCGAGCAAAAAATCAGCGAACCAACGGGTCCCTGATCCGTGACTTTGACAAGGGCCATTGCGTAGCAATAAAACACAGAACGGTACCAAGGACAGGGTCGGCAGTTGTGGCTGCAGCTACACGACGAAAATCAATCGGAAACGATTCGACCACGTCATCTGTTTCCGAATCAATGAACATGCAAGCAAGTTCGGAGGAGTCGAATACCCTATCCTCAGCAACAGGCAAATGGGACAACGCATCGGTGTTTCTGTGCTTAGCAGTGGACCGATACAAGATATCGTAGCGGTACTGCGAGAGGAAATACACCAGCGAAAGAATTTCTGTGCTGTACGTGGGGGTGCAGGCTTTTTCGGATGAAAAAGCGATGTCAAAGGTTTGTGGTCTGTGATTGTGGTAAAGTGATGACCATACAAGAAGTCATGAAACTTTGTAACACCAAATACAAGAGCCAATGCTTCTTTCTCGATTGGTGAATAACTTCTTTGTGCAGACGAGAGCAATTTGGACGCAAAGGCAATAGGGCGATCGTGCGATCGATCTTTGTGCGCAAGCACAGCACCGATCCCGAAATCCGATGCATCCACCATCAACAAAAGGGGCTTCTGGGGATCGAATGGCGTAAGGCAAGTATTGGAAAGCAACGCTGATTTCAACTGGCGAAAGACGCATTCGCATTCAGTCGTCCAGACGAACGGAACACCTTTACAGCGTAAGCGATGAAGCGGAGCTAAAATGGAAGAGGCATGCGGCACATATTTATGATAGTTGATTTTTCCCAGCACACTTTGTAGCTGCTTCAAATTCTGCGGCGAAGCCAAGTCTTGTATGGCACGGAGGTGCGTGGGACTGGGATGTATGCCTTGGGCATTGAGTACATGTCCCAGGTATGGCAAGTCACGAGCAAAAAACACACATTTTTCCTTCCATAAGCGAAGACCATTTTGTCGCAAGACCTAAAATAATGTTCTGAGATTGGCTAAATGTTCGTCTTCCATCTTTCCGGAGATCACAATATCGTCCAGATAGTTTGCTGCAGTAGGGACCGATGCACAAACAGTTTGTAGATATTACTGAAACAATGCAGAGGTGGATGCACACCCGAATGGCTGTCGGTTTGAATTGATACAAACCAAGATGCGTGTTAACCACCAAAATGCGCTGGGATTCTTCGTCCACCGGTATTTGCAAGTACGCATCTGCTAGGTCCAACTTCGAAAAATATTTGCCCGAGCACAGTTTGTCAAAAAGATCTTCTGGGCAGGGTAAAAGGAAAAGTTGCAATCACTAGTTGTGGATCCACTGTTGTCTTTAAGTCCATACAAAGTCTCAATTTTTCCAAAGGTTTTGGCAAAATCACTAAGGGTGATGCCCAGAGAGAAGCCTGCACACGTTCAATTACACCTTATGATTCCAAATAATGTCATGTTTTTGCAACCTCATCACGCAATGCGTGGGGAACATTGCGCGCTCTGAAAAATTTTGGTTGCGCGTTTACTTTCAGTTCCATATGTGCTTTATAGTTCTTAGCACAACTGAGGCCCGGTGCAAAAATGTCTGCAAATTCTTCACAGAGACAAGAAACACTGTCTGAAGGCACTGTCTGGTTCACTGATAGGACCTGAGTTACTATAAACAAGTTAAACAACTGAAATGAATCGAAACCAAACAAGTTCACTGCAGAAGAAGAACGAAGGATGTAAAATGACACAAGTTTTGTTTGTCCTTTGTATGTTGCAAGAAGGCTGCACTATCCTAACACAGTGATCTCTTGACCTGAATAGCTAGTTAACGTAGCATTTGTGGCACGCAACGGAGGTGTACCCAGCTGTTTGTAAGTGTCTTGATTGACCAGTGACTCTGCAGCTCCAGTATCGTGCTGGAATGGTATCACTTTGCCGTTAATGTCCATGTCTACAAAAAGTTTATTGTCCTGCTGACAACAAGAGCGACTGTCTGGTGCAACATGATCTGACACTGGTACAAAATCACTTGCGACTTGACGGGAGTTCCGGCGATGTCAACGCACACTATTTGTGGGACGAACACAATCACTGTTAGAGAGAGTGGCACTGGGCGGAGTGGAATGAACGACATGAATTTCCATGGGCGAAGTTTCGCGAGCCCGAGTATCCTTGGTTGGATTCAGATTCCGGCGCGAAGCAAAGGGCCTGGAATGGTTTGGAGTTTCCGATCTGAGCTTTTTCTGGCAAACACTCTGAACATGTCCTTTTATATTACAGTAAAAGCAAATAGCTTGGCGTGAGGGGAAATTCTCACGCGAATGTTTAGTAGTGCACCGCGGGCATGATTTGAGCACTGCATTTGCTTGCCGGCGCAGCACACGTGGCTGAGAGCCTGGCGGCAGCGGCGCGGCCGGGCGCGAGGGTTGTTTACTGCTCCGTGCAGTTCGCCCGGCTGGCCAGTTAACCTGACACACAGCTGGCGAAGTTTCAAATGATTCCTGAGCAAAGTCAAGTGTGTCCTGCCGATCCATTATGTCCATCACTTATTGAAGGGAGGGATTGACTAATTTCAAAATCTGTTCCCTTATACGAACATCAGAAATGTTCTGTGCGATTGCATCACGTACCATAGTATCTGAATATGGGAGTCCACATTGACACTCAAAAGCACAATCCCTAGTAAGGCCTTGCAAGGTTGCAACCCACTCCCGCTTAGTATGGCCTGCCATACGTTTTGTACGAAAGAAGGTATACCGTTTCACAACTACATTGACTGATTGTTTGAAATATGCATCTAATGCAGACAAAATTTATTTGTAGGACAGAGCTGCTACGGAGCGTCGGGGAATTAATTTGACTGTCACACAGTAGGTATGCACATCGACGGACGACAAAAGAAAAGGCTGCCGCTCGTTACGTTGAATTCTGTAGACGGCGAGATGGAATCCAAATTGGTGTGACCACTCCATCCAGCTTTCTAGTGCAGCATCAAAATGTGTGAAGGGCGGTGCAACTGCATTTTGTGGCTGCATTAGCGGTGGAGCGGCGGCTGCCGCATCGATGTGCATTGCCCGTTGACCCTGGACGAGCTGTCCAAGGGCATCCAGTAAGGCCTACGTCTGCTGTTTCTGTAAGCGATAAAATTCGGACAGTACATCTGGAGATTTTGGCGAAGCCATGACACAATTAAATCAGGGCAGGATCAACGATATATGTCAGTATAGGTAAGAACACCGTTTTGACTCGTCGCCAATGTTGGGTTGGCAGAAGAGCCAACACCGTGTTGCTAGAGGAGGCCGAAATGCACACGTTTAGCTCACGCAGGCTGGCGTGAGGAGGGAAGGACTATACTGACGTGAGGTCTGGAACATGACAAGGAATTAAAATTCAGACAGCAGACGTAATTACTTTGATACTTAACTTTAATCCATTAATATGATGAACGTCGCTCTTGACGGTACACAATTCACAATATTATCTGTTCAGAATTCATTCTAATTACTGAATATGGCGCCTTGCTAGGTCGTAGCAAATGACGTAGCTGAAGGCTATGCTAAACTGTCGACTCTGCAAATGAGAGCATATGCAGGCAGTGAACCATCGCTAGCAAAGTCGGCTGTACCACTGGGGCGAGTGCTAAGGAGTCTCTCTAGACTAGACCTGCCGTGTGACGGCGCTCGGTCTGCAATCACTGATAGTGGCGACGTATACTAACGGACCGCGGCCGATTTTAAGGCTACCACCTAGCAAGTGAGGTGTCTGGCGGTGACACCACAGTGCAAAATTAAGGAACTCTTGTCTCACTCCATTCTCTAAAATTGGTATGTTAGCCTTTATAAATTTGTTGTTTAAATTGAACATGTTGGCCTGAACCTTAATATATAAGCTCTAACCTGCAAAACACAGCAGTAGAAACAAAGATCAGTTTCATCTCATAAACCATAGAACTGTACTCTATCAAAAAAACCCTATTGAGGCTTGCCAATACGTTAGAGTGTTCAGTCATACCTTTCCCCATTACAGAATTTAGATCCAGACTGGTAAGAATATTAATTGCTAAGTGACACTACTCACTGGATTAATATTTCTGTTTTGCACAGAATAAAGAAAATTGTATATAAATGCCTCATATATGTACTGTATATTAGTATTATTTACTGAACATGGTATTCAAGAGTGTGTGTGTGTGTGTGTGTGTGTGTGTGTGTGTGTGTGTGTGTGTGTGTGTGTTTTAGTCACTTCTCAAATAAATAATCTAAATTGAGTCTTTGTTGCTGAGATGAAATATGTTCTATTTCAATTCCAGCCTCACCTATAAGCAAATTACTTGAAAACCCGCCGTCTCATGCCCCAGTTACTGAAAACACACACACACACACACACACACACACACACACACACACACACACACACAAAATTTCATGTTGAATAATGTTGTTATGATGATAAGAATGACAAAGGTCAGCATTAAACCTTACTTCAGAAAAAAAAGCTGAACTATCGTAATTTTGCAATAAACTTCCTTATAACTTATTTGATGTTGACCAAGTGATAAAAACTGCAAGACAAAAAACCACAATGCACCACAGAGGAATTATCCGAACGGGATGGAAATCGGTTGATGTGGCTTACATGTACAGACAAACAAATGATTACAGTTTTAGAACAACTGGATGATTTATTCATGAGAAAGAGCTTAACAAATTGAGCAAGTCAACAATGTATTGATAACTTGTTGAGTGTCCTCCTGTGGAATATCATGCCAAATTCTGTCTATTTGGTACATTAGATTGTCAAAATCCCAAAATCCCAAGCTGCAAACATTTAAAGTGGTGAGAGACCCAGCAACCTTGCTGGTCAAGGTAGGATTTGGCAAACACAAAGACAAGCAGTAGAATCTCTCACTGTGTGCAGCAGACATTGTCTTGCTGAAATGTGAGCCCAGTATGACTTACCATGAAGGGTGACAAAACAGGGCATAGAATTACTTGAGAGAAGGTGAATTTCTTATCCAAGATTGCTTCTAAACAACTTTGTCTATTACTGGTTTTGGTAAGTGTGGTTATCATCTTCAGATCTTGGTAAAAGGTTATTGCATGTCTTCTTATACAAATACTCTCTCTCAAACATTGCCAGATACATGCGGGAGGAGATGAACAATGCAGCGGCAAGTTAAGGTTAAGCTAGCCTGCAGTACAGTACACAATAGTGTGTGATATGGGCCACGTGCGTTTGACTAATTACTCTAGGTACTGTGGTTTCAACCTTGACTTGCCGATGCACTGTCTATCTGCTGTTCAAGGGTAACACGACTATCAAAGGTTTGCTTTGCTCATGGGAGGGCGTTTCATAAATGTTGAAAAACCTAAACTGGCAAATTACCCCAAGAGAGACTGCTCACAAAATTTCAAGAACCAGTGTTAAGAAAAGAATTTAGAATCTAGAGATATTCTTCAGGCCCTCTGGATATCACTCCTGTAGTGATTGTAAAGACAAAATTAGGCTGATTACAGTGCACATAAAAGCATTTAAGTGGTCATTTTTTCCCACTCTCTTCATGCGATTGGGATAGGAAGGAACCCTAACATGTGGTGGCATTTGTAGTGCACTTCAGAGTGGATTGCAGAATATGTATGTAGATATAGGTGAATGTCTCGCACATTATGAACAGGTGGAGTGTGTACCTCTAAATTTTGCTGCTAGAATCTGTAGACTACACAGAAACATCTTCAAGCCATAAATGTTTTAATGTAATGGATTTATTGTAATATCTTGTGTAGATTATATGTAAGACTTCCTTTGTTCAGTGGTTGTCTTGTGCCATATTTGAAGTTGCTATTTGAAATGCATCCATACCCTTCTGTTAACTGGTTGCACACTGTTAGAAATGGAAGTGGACATTTTCATGGGATAGAGATTCTGACTCACATTTAATTATAAATAAATATGAAGTTTCATAGAACTTACTGCATGCATAGTGAATGTGTTTGGTGCTTCTCAAAACACATTGCTTGGGTGCTTTGTAATTGTGAAGTGCAGTTTCTCATTTATAATGTATACTCTTCTTTTCCCAGGTGTACTGGTTTTGTGACAATGAAAGTTGGAAAAGCGGCAGCAGTTGCAGTTGGAGGTGGCATTATTTTGTTACAGATTGCAAATCATAAAGGTTATTTGAAAATTAACTGGGATAAAGTTCACAAAGAAGTAGATAAACTTGCTGATAAGGTAGAAGAAAAAGCTACAGGAGATGGTCCCAAATTCTTGGACAAGGTTAGAGTAGGCTATGTATTGTAAATTAAGTATTTACATTCTGCATTTTTGTTAAAGTGAACTTTCTCATACCTAAATCTATGTGACTTTTCATGACACTTTGTTTTGTAAAGATATACTGTCCTCAGAATCTGCGTGTACTTTGACTTGTTAAATTGTACTTAAGATAGAATGTAGGTACACTGTTGTCCATCTCTGGCTTTCTAGAAATAGTGTACGTCCTTTAGTTTCAGTGACTTGAAACAAAGTTAAAGGGTTTGTATAAAAGGTAATGAGACTGATTTTTTGCTGACACGATTGTACATCGCAACCTGCGCTCACCCAGGGGGATTGGTGGTCGGTGGTGTCTGGGCGAAAACGCGTGGCGTGCCAGTTGGCTGGGGCCTCTTGCTTTGGCAGCATCGTGCGTTGAGTGGACACTTCGCAAAGTCGTTGGCCATGGCACAACATGCAGCAAACGGTCAAGCAATGTTACACCATCAAGTTTTGTGTGAAACAAGGAAAATCAGTTACGGAAACATTGAATGTGTGTCGGCAAGCCTACAGCGATAGTTGCCTGTCAAAAGCCCAGGTTTTCAGGTGGATGAAGAGCTTCGAAGAGGGCCAGGACAGCATTGAGGACAAGAACCGCTCCAGACGCCTGTCAACCAGCAAAACTGACAAAAACATTGACCAAGTGCGCATTTTATTGAACACTGACTGTAGGATGAGTGTCAGAATGATAGCAGATGACTTTGGACTTGATAAAATGACAATGCACATCATCACCAAAGAATTGTCTATAAGGAAGAAATGCGCCAAGATGGTCCCGAAGATTTTGTCCAGCATTCAAAAGCAAGTATGTGTTGATGCCTGCCAAGACAGTCTCCAGAGCCTTGAATCTGATCTGAAATTTTTAGATTAAGTTTTCGACAGAGATAAATCCTGGTGTTTCAGTACGACCGGGAGGCAAAGTGCATGAGTGCCGAATGGCTCACCGTAGCATCCCCACGTCCAAAAAGGCTCACATGAGCAAATCGAAGGTGAAAGCCATGCTGATTGTGTTTTTCAACATCGGTGGCATGTTTCATCATGAGTTTGTCCCAAGGCTAAACTGTCAATGGTGCTTCTTATTGCAAAGTGCTCAAGAGACTAAATCCAGGGTCCATCGCATTAGGCTAGCCATCGCCGATGATTGGAAGCTGCATCATGGCAACGTGCTGAATCGCACCTCCTTCATGGTGGGATTACAATAATCCCCCCCCTTACAGGCCCAGTGTGGCCCCGCCAGTCTTCCTTTTGTTCCCCAAACTAAAAACTTCCCTGAAAGAACACCATCGTGGGACCTTGGAGGAGGACGAAGCTGCCACAATGAGGGGTTTTGAAGGCCATGCTGGACTCAGCATCTGCGGCAGCGTTTGAAGCATGGAAATCTCATATGCAGGGGGTTGTTGACTCTCAAGGGTTATGCACTTAATAGTACTAAGTGGTTGTAGAAATATCTACAATAAATTTTGTTTCACAAGCCCAGTCTCATTACTGTTTATACATGAGAATACTCTCTACTTTATCACCTTTTAGACATCATAATACAGGGCTGTATTAATTATTGCTTACTCGATACACATCACTGATACAGCTCTAAGCAAAGTTAATCTTGTAAGGTATTTTATTTTAACCTGTTTCCCAATGAGACCATAGCCATGGAAGGAACAGATTTGTTATTTCGTAATCTTTCTGGATGCCCCATATGGCTGACCTGGAATCTATTGGAAAACAAAATGTGTTCATTATGTTTCAAATAAGAAAAGTGAACCAGTTACAAAAAAAAGTAACTGGTGTAGTAGTGTAGCTATTTGACTACCATATTTACTCGAATCTAAGCCGCACCTGAAAAATGAGACTCGAAATAAAGGAAAAAAAATTTTCCCAAATCTAAGCCGCACCTGAAATTTGAGACTCGAAATTCAAGGGGAGAGAAAAGTTTTAGGCCGCTTCTCCAAATCAAAACAAAGTCGGTCCATTGTAATATGAGACACAATTTAGGTCAAATGAATGACGATACAGCTACAGTAGTTTGGTTCGAGTCATAAGCTTAGCAGTTAAGCTTTACCAGGTAGCCATTGCTATGCGTGAAGCGCTCCGTCCGTATTTATACGGGTACCCTTCCTTTTTCACGTGCTTCATCTGGTTTGAATTGATTGCTTATTTTTCTTTGATCTGATAAGTGCCGTTTTCTTTGTTATAGGTGATACGTCACTCTAAGCTAAGAATGCATTACTGTACTGTGTCATGCAATGTTTGTTGCATTCTGATAGTGCGTGTTTACGGCCTGTCACCGCTCGTGGCATGGCTTGCTTTTGTGCACGCTACTGCCGCTTACAATTAAAAAAACAAAAAGAAGAGAGGAATCGTCTCATTAGCGAAACAATGGCAAGAGACTGCTTGTTATTTGCTGTTACTCACACTGCTGCTTTCTTTGATAATGACCAACAAGAACCAAATAATAGACTGTGTATGATAGATGATGTTCTGAATGAGAGTTTAGCGAAAATTTTTCTCTGTTTGAAAATCTTTGCAGGCACCTCTGTAGTACATTACATTCTGCACAGAAATTAGAGTCATCTTAGATTTAAAAATTTAGTCAATTGCCGTGCTTCATTTCTGATTGTATCACTATTAGGCATAAGAATAATACGAATATAAACATGACATGATATGTATATTCTTCCGCGTTTGCTGTTGTCTCACTCTAGTTTCGTAGTTTATTAGGCAGACAGGATTTAAATGAGATAGCAGCAAACACGAAACAATACATGGCAAAATGTTTATATTCGTATTATTCTTATTGTGAAGAGAATACTGCATGTGATTCACAATTCATAAAAGTTGCTATTAGCAACCATCTCTTCTCACAGGTAGGAAAAAATTCAAAATGTAGAGTTGGCCATATTGACAAACATCCCAAACAGTCTTGCCAGTCGGATTTTCGTCGTACATTGAAATGCTGCTACATTCGAAGATGAACAATATGGAATTTGTATTTACTTCGTTGGATAATGTATGAAAATGCAGTGGTAGAAACTCGGGGGCAGAGAAAAAAGCTCTTCTTTTACCTCTTTTTTAATAGAAGACACAGAGGTTTTGGTGGCAGTATTTATCTTTGTGCCGACAAAGCATGCCTGTGTAGCGCTACATATATTCGACGGCAGAAGTTAGTTGTGGCGGCACCCACCAACATTTTTCAGAACTTCCGCTTGCTTTGCACTCTATTCTAATTCGCAGGAGGTTTTTTGGATTACAAAAACCGGAAAAAAAGTGCGGCTTAGATTCGAGTAAATAAGGTAAGTACTGACACACTTGCAGCCTTTCAACGTAAGTCCTTCCTTTTTGCATATTTGTCAAAATCCTGTATTTGGGATGCAGTCCTGCAAAAAAAGTGACAGCCTTGTCATAAAACTTTATTTTCTGCAGTGGTATAGTAACTGCCACAGGGGCACTGCAATCTCTGTTCACCACTACTTGTTACCTGTTCAGTCTATCTGAACATTTATTTATGAAGGGAATAGATTGCTGCTCACCATATAGATGAGATGTTGAGCCGCAGACAGGCACAACGAAAAGACTTCGTTCACTTCTGATCAGTGCCCACTTCTTGCACAATTTTTGTAATTTAGAAAAAGTTTGCCGGACTTTGTTACCTGCTGTGCATTAATTGTGGTTTCCATACTTTGTGGTAAGCCTGAGGATTTATCCTGCAAGTCCATGTTTAGTTACATTGGTTTGACAACCAAGTTTCAGGGGTTTAGAGGTTTCTGTTTCTGCTTTTGTAACTCGTTGTTTATGGCCGTTTAATGTTATTGAAGGTAGCTTCTGAGTTTACTTTACTATTGGCTGTTGATCGTTTGTTATTGAAATCATATTTTGATGTGTTATAGAGCATCACTGGTAGAACAGTGACAAAGTACCATATTTATTTGTAATTGAATTACATTTCTACAGCTTCCTTAACAGCCATTGTAGCAGTTTTCCTGGGGAAGCTATGAGAGGTAAATCATACAGCCAGACAGGCAGCAGCAGAATTCTGTACAGTTCATCATTTGTAGTATAGATTGCTAGGTTTGAGACAAGTTAACCCATGTTTCACTAAAGTTTCACTAAACTCCTTGAGCATTTTCATTTGAAGACTTGATCAGGTGTGCTTTAATGTGGTGGTATATGTGTACTCCTCTCCTGGGTCAGCATCTCAAATTTGCTGAATTGCTTAATGTCATCTTAATATGACAAGAAAGGAGCAGTTGGAGAATCTATGTTTTGAAAGCAGTGTTTCATGTTATACATTATAATTCTTCATGAGCTGATGATTGCAAACCAAGATCCCTATTTTCCAGACATTTCTATTTCAAAGCATGTGAAAATTTCATTCAGCTATGGGAAATACCTTGAGTTTTCCAGAATGCAGTTTGTAGTTTCCTAGAATATGGTAATGTTGCTTGGGTGCTAGATAAGTATCTAAGTAGAAGCTAGATATAATCCCAAGTTTTTCTCTCCACAGGCACTTAACATAATTGCCATCTTTAGCCCCCTTTTTTTATGTGAGAGAGAATGCCAAATGAAACTTAGATTCAGATTACATGTTAAAATCAGTTTGCTTATGATTAACTGTGAGACTTTTTTAATTGATTGTTGGAATTGATGACATATCAATTCCAAATGGGCCTCATTGAGTAAAAATCTTTTGCTTTATATAACCAATCAGTATATTTTTTTAAAAATCTTGTAGCAATGGGGAAAATCTTCAGATAACATAAAATGATCTGAAAGACTCTTTTTGTATAGTGGAATTACAGAGCAACATTTATACACATCTGTTGTTTCCTTGCTTATCCGTTGTTCAAGTTTTTCTCAGCATGGTTAAAGGTTGTCTTTCCTGATGTGGTTTGTTTGGTATTATATTCCTTTTTGAAGAAAATAAATAAAAGCTAGGGAGGTCATCGAATTACTTACATATGCATTTTACTTGTAACAAAATTAGTCCTTCATTTAATCCTTAACATCAAAATATAATTTGAAAGGTAAATAGTGGAACTGTCCAATGCAGAGAAGTATGTTGAGACTGCTCCTCATTCAAACCAATAATTTTGATAATTTTGTAGCATCAGTTGCTGATAAATAATTGTTCAAAGTAGTAGCTGTTGTTACCCTCTTGTTGCAAGAAAATGAACATGAATATGTTAAAAATTGTTAACCGAGCAGTTCAAGTATAGTGCGCAAAACACTGCCTCATGAATTTTTGTGTAGTTTCTTTTCCTGTTATTGATTAATATGGTGTAATCATAGTTTGTTTCTGTGTCACCAACATGTGATTTTTCTGAATCTAATATTTTTAAGAATACAATTTATGCGTGATGTATTGTTCACACCGCTCGACAATCACTGTTAAACTGTAAAAATTGCTTAGTTCAGATGGTAAGCACAACCCTTTTCAAGCAGCTCCTGAGATGCACAAAAATTTTCCTATGTTTTTTAACAGAAGCAATTATGCATGAAATTTTAAAAGAGAAATTTAAATTTTGGGCAGTTGCCATTTGTAACCAAACAGTAAATTTGGAAAATAACAAGTAAAGGTGAAATAATCCACTGAAAGATTATCTTCCTTAAGTTATGCTCCACAACTTTTTTTTTACAAAAGAAATTTTGTAAGATGATATCCCATAAAGCTGCTAAAATTTTTTATTGTTCTACAAATAGTTTTGACAGTATTTTGTGGTTTGACAGACTGAAATTTTGTAAATAGTATATATAAAGTCTACAATTTTAAAATATGTAAGGTATCTCTTTGGCACTGTGAAAGTAGTGGCAGTGGAGTATGGCATGACATCATCTAATCCAAGGCTAGTCCTGTTCAACTATTACTAGGAGGATAAAGCCTATGACTTGCTTAAGTGAAATAAAAAATATTATTTGACTTGTTTAGTAGTACCCTGGATAATAGTGCATGGTGCTCATGCTTGAGTAAGTAAGACAATCTGCCAGCTGAACTTCAAGTGACACAAAACCATGATACATGAAGAAAAGTTGTATGAGAGCTCCATTGAAATCTCTTCAATGCTTGAATCATTTGGCTGACATTATTATTAGCAAAAGAATGTCAAATTTGGTGATTTATGCACTTGTATTTGCTGTATCTTGTGAAACTTTATTAGGGTGATTTTGATCTCAACCTGTTACTTAAAGTGCACTTTTACAGATGTTAACTCAACAGTAATTGTAAATGTATAAAAGCAATTGTCACTGGACTGCAAGTTGATCACTGCAGAGGACAAGTAGAGCTCTGGTGAACTAGTGTGTTGTTACTGGTAATTCCATGACAGAAGAAGAAAACAATGTGAAGCATGACACTAAAATTTATTGTCAAAATGGGACGAAAGCTGCCATGATCAATTGAAACTGAATTTCATTGTTAAGGAGACATTCATGGCCGTTTGTTGAATTTTTATCTTTTTTTTTTGGAGGGGGATTTTGATTAGGATTACATTATAGTGGAAAGAAAAGATGTGCACTATCAGAAAATGGGAATGAATATGTATGAAAGTTAAAAGAGAATGGTTATAAAATGATAAACAAAAGGTTGTGATTCTCAATAGCATAATCTAAAGCAAATGAACATAGCGTTTTTGTGTAAGTTTGTAGCAGAATATGCTGAATAATTTTTTCCTTGTTTAATTTTTTAGTTTTAGGGGCAACTGGGAAAAGACATGGTTGTGCATCATTTACAAACAGTTATCAGAGCTTGAGTCCTTGATAGTCAAGAGCTAAATAAAGAGCTGTCAGTACTCCCTGTATCCTTCTTTGGCAAAAAAAATTAGTTAATACCTCCTCAATCCTTCCGTACTAGTTTAACTCATCTCCATTTTTTATTTATTTTTTATTTTTGTTTTTATTTATTTATTTTTTAACATTTTTCTCAGAGCTGCAATCAACATGTAGATTTTTTTTAAAAACTGTTGTCATGCCCTGTATCCTTTGTGGCTGTTAATGCCGCTTTCCTCTAGTCTTATAATTTACAGAACTGTCATAATATTAGTACAGGGACCTGGGAACCAGTCAGGTGTCAGGTACAGAATTTGGATTCTTTTGTTTTGTTTTGTTTGTTTGTTTTGCAAATGCAAAGAATTCATATAGATTTGTTGTAGCTAGTGTTCACACTATCCAAATATTTGTTGTGTACATAATGTCTTTCTTCCCATGGCATCCCTAGATGTCTACATTTCTCTCTGTTATTCTGTTACAACGAAGACAACTTCAGCACCTGATGTCATGTGTTCTTCCTCTGTTCTCTTAGTACAAGATTTCATAAGTTAAATATTTATTTTACAACTTACCTTCTGTAGCACTGTGGGTAATTGAGCTAATAAACATAGAATATATTGTGTTTAATCTGTCATAATTTATCAGTACACTTGTATTTACGATAAAGGCTCATTGTCATTCTCTTACCAAAAATGTAGTGATATCCATTCTCATTGTTTAGTGTTACATCTTGTGTGTGTTAACTTACATTTTAGTTAATGTTGTAGGCATTATAGTTTTCATGTTTACCACAAAGAACTCTATTTTTGTGTACAGATTTAACATCTTTCTTAATTTTTGCAGGTGGGTGCTTTTGCGCGTGCAAATACTCCTGCAGCTGCTGGGTTTGTTGGGGGCTTTTTAATAGGAATAGCTTCCTCTTAAAATACTTTCTCTCAATTTTGTAATAAAGAATTTTATCAGTTAAATTGATTCCTGTTTTAGGTAAGACATTTAGCTGCTGTGATTGGCAATTTAACGTAATATCTTCCTCATTAGTGCTCTTTAACTACTGTGACTACATGATGCTTCAACTTTAATCATGTAGTTGGTATAACAGGCATGGTTTGTGTGATAGTGCAGTACACTTGTGCTTTTTGTGTTCTCATAATCTCTTAGAGCTAGATGCTGCAGATATAAATTATTTATTTCTTTTTATAAGTGGACTAGAAATGTATAACCATTGTATGATACTGTTCCTTGAATTTCTCGTGCATGTAATCCAACTTTTATTAGGTTTAATTTTTGCTGAGCTGAGGATCGTAATCTGCAGGTTGATTTGTTTCAATGCTGTATCCAGTTTGGCTGTTTGTTCATATCATAAACCTTACTTTATAACAATATTTCTATATTAAATTTCTCACAACTTGTGAATGCTTAAATTTTTCCATTTTATGTTGTTTGGTGTGTCATCAAACACTTTGTGTGTAAAATTTGATAACTGACCAACTGAGTCACATACAAACCCTTAGTAATAACTAATCATAATTGCAGAACATTCACTGGATGTCACTTTTATGTCTTTTATTAACTTCACATAGCCTTTAATAGCAACTCTGTGTAGCATATGGTGCTTTAATTTCTTTAGCAGCTATTCTGGCTTCTTACGAAATAAGATATTTCTGCTGGCAATGTTTGGAGATGATGAGGCAAACATTATACACTGTACATAATTCTGAAACCAAATGGCTGGTTCCCATGAATTTGTATGAAGACACATGTTAAATTTGGGGGCGAAAAGAACTCAAAAATTAAATTGGTGATAGGTAAAGTTGTCCATGTTGAGAGTCAGCAGACATAAAAAGATGTTTAAGAATAGAGATAACACAAACAGCAGTGTATCTTTGCATTAGAAAAATAACAACATATTAGAGTAAATAAGACTAAATACAAACTAAAAAGGAAACTTGACCATTTGTCAAGGGGGAGAGAATAACACTGAACTGATGGAAAATCAGCAGTGAAATATTACAGACAGATCAGATTTGAAACTGAGAGAAGTTAGAAATGGTGAAGTGGGCATAGGTGTACTGAAATAAAGAAAGGGACCATTAAAAATATAAGCGTAAATGAGGCAGATGTGGGTAGCGACAGAGGTTAAACAAATAAACAGTCAGGAATTAACAAACTAAAAGACAAGACAAGAAGCTGCAAAATGGAAGAAAGATACGTTTAAGAAAAATAAAGACACATGAAACTATTACCAGTGAATGGACATAAGAAAGTGGAGGCACACTCATTTGAGAGATTGGAATAAGATTAGTCTTGATATAAGTTTGGAACCAAGCACAACTTAGTCCCAAGTTTTGATCTGTAAAGCTCTGTTACTTGTGCCAAGAGAGAGAATATAAATCATGTTGAAGTAGCAACTAATGTCACTGCCAATGTAGTGCAAAGCAAATCAATCTCGGAAATATTGTGTTGTTATTGTTAGTGCATGACAGAGACATTATGACATGGTTGTCCCAAAAGCTGCTCTCACTTTGAAGAAATGGAGCTATCAGTGTTGGAGCTGGAGGGAGAGAGCAGAAGAGTGTATAGTAGATATTTGAGAGGGGACAGGGAGCAGAATCCTAAGGATAGGAACCATTCAGAGTGATGAGGAAGTTGTTCTCATTTATATACTAAAAGACATCGGCCTCTGATTCACCACTAGTGTTGCATCACCTCCCTCCAAACCAATATTCCCCATGTACCTGGTCTGCTGTTGCCGAACATTATATGAAACAGTGTCTGTCTGAAAGAAAACTTATGAATGTCAGCTATGTCTTAGTTAGTTCTATACTTGCCAGTAATTTCTCCATGCACTGAGAGATGATTGCTGTTGGTAGAGGAATCAAGACTGTACCCTATAACATTGATATATTTGCTACTGAACTTAATACATCTTAATTTTTGAAAATAAAATGCCTGACTCTCATACCTTCATCCAGTGTCTGCCTGCATCTCACTGATAATCATTGCCATTGTAATGTAAAGTCAAAACTGCCAACAAACAATTGCTTCTGTACTTTTATAGATGCCACCTTTCCATCTACAGTGCACTTTTACCCTACAGCATTTGTGTTTTTTGTGAATGCATCTATTAGATACTGTTTTGCTACCCATATATGCAGTAAGTTTAATGTCTACCATCTTTCTCACAATTAAACTACCAGCATACCCATCCAGACAGCCGATAATGTTAAAGTGCCTGTTTCGAGGAAAGGGGGATGCACGCCAGCTCCAGATTGAATCCGCCTCTCAGATTACTGGTGAGGGCCAGTTTGCCATCCAGTCTTGATGTGGCTTTTAGGCAGTTTTCTACAACCTCTTAGGAAAATATGGGGCTGGTCCCTAAGTGCCACCTCTATTATACAATGTGCAAACACTTAACAGCAATGTCAGTTTTGACCTTGCAATGTACATTACATACAGGCAGAAGGGGTATGTGGATTCCTGCCAGGTGGAGCCGGTAGTAGCTTTAAAAAGCCTTTGAGAGTGGCAACAATACAATAACAACAGCCTATACACAGGTATTTTTTGTTCTCAGGTAAACTGAACAAGTACTGTACCAATCCTGACCCAGAGTTGGCTGAATATAGAGCACCAAAATGGGTCGAACCTACTATGATGGTTCACAAGCATATTCCCTATGATAATTCCACTACCTCAGTATTACAGTCTCATTTCCAAAACACCAAAAGCAATTTCCTTGTAAAGACTATTGTCTTAGAATATAAATATTAAAGAATTTTCAGTAGTACACACACTCAGTAATGGTGATGCGTGTCAATGATTTCTTTTTGCCCCAAAAATCTAGTGCATTTGAAATAAAGGTGAAACATAAGCCTGTGCATGAGAATGAACACTTACTATGTTTGTGAAATGTGTGCATGGATCAGCAAGGCCTTCATGCTGATTAATGCTGGATGTGGTTCACCAAGAGGATATTAAGCTGTCAACAGGGGCTTATCGCTCAAGTCCAATTGCTAGCCTTTGTGCAGAGGCTGGTGGCCCTTCATTGTCTATTCGATGTCTTCTACTTATGGTATGCCAAGCTTACAGGGTTCTGTCCTTCCTAAATGACCAGCATCCATCTCCCCTGCACAGCCATGACTGAGATGCCTGTTCTATCACCACCTGTGGGCAACGAGGCTGTTTGAGATCCATGCAAGGGAGAGCATAAGAGTTGTTATAGGTGGAGGGCATTAAGATCCAAAGCCAGGGGTGGAGGTTGAGATCAACCTGGCTACTAAAGGAACTCAGGTTACTTTTCGAATTAACTGCATAGCTGAAGAATTGTACCCAAACCAAACTTCTAAAATTAAATTTAATCACATTTTAAATGCCCCGCCCCCTGGATTTTATTGTTTACACAGTTGGGACCAAATAGAGGTATTCTGTCAGCAGCTCCATTGTTCTCAAGGTAAGGTTCTGAGAGCAGTTTTCAGTTTATTTTGCAGAATTGTTGGCTATCCTGAGCACACCTTGGATCAGATGAGATGGCATTGTGACAATAAATTTATTATCTGCTCAAATTGCCAAAGTGTTCATCGTGCTATTAGTTAGATGTATCTGCAGATCAGATGATGGAAGACAAGCAGGATGCTCTTCTTTTCACGCAAAGGTAGGAAAAGCAAATAATTTTCTGCAGGGTCCCAGGGCACATAGGGATCTGGGGAAATGAACCCTGATGCAGCTCTTCCACCTCCTGCTTGCTGTTCAGTCCCCCTGCACACTGTTACAACAATGAGCCAGAAGATCATTTGTCGGTGGGGGTTCAGTCGCCGGAAGTGGGGAATTATCAGTTGTGTTCAGTGCAACCTTCAGTGCAACCATGGCTCACCTCCTTCCAACCTCGATGAGCTGAAGAAGTAGCCCTTACAAGGCTTAGAGTAGGACAATGCCAATTGACAAATGGCTTTTTCTTACATCATAAGGATCTCCCCCCCCCCCCCCTCTCCGTGCATCACAGATGCAGTTTGCAACTGTTGATACAACATATTTTAATTAAGTGTGTTTAATATGATGCCCTGAGGGAAGATCTGGCCCTCCCACAAGACCTGCCCTCAATTTTAACCAATAATGAGATGAGTGTGTGTTATGTCTTGGATTCTTCCTAAAATATTGAATGTGAATTTTAATGTGTCATTGAGTGGCTCAGTCACCCATTATTTCTAAGTCATCACCCAACCACAGTCATCTGTCCCTTTTTTAATTGTATCTGTACTGATATTTTATCTGATTATTCTGCTATGTTTCATCTGATTTTTGTTGTTAGCCACTTATGAATCTCACCATCTCTGAGTTGTGTTTTCGTACAACATGGTTTTCCAATTTATTGTTACTTTTTACTAGACTTTCACTGTGCTTGTCTGTGTTTAATTCAAGCAAGGGCACTGATGACCTTGCTGTTTAGCACCCTAACCCACAAATCACCACCACCACCACGTGTGTGAAGATAATCAGTCCTTTTATTTTTTGTAATATATGCTTGGCTTGTATTAAATTGGTGTACAGTAGAAAATAGTCATCATCATCATCATCAGTTGCCTAACATATAGATAAATAATCTGGATTGTGTATGGTCAGAGTTGTTCATATGAGGCTTCCATCATCTTTGGACTGCTAAGGTCACTGCCCTGAAACTATATTGTGTGTGTGTGTGTGTGTGTGTGTGTGTGTGTGTGTGTGTGTGTGTGTGTGTGTGTGTGTGTTAACCAGTTAGGACATTGGCTTTCATTCGACACCTAGCTTGTCTATTAATTTGCATAAATAATTGTTATAATAAAATTGTGTCATCAGCTGTTCCATCAAGCAGCTTATTTATTTATTTGCTCCCTGTCCTCACTAATCTTGTGAATTATTATTGTAAAGTTTATGTATTGATCTGTCATTGCTTTTTGAATTAATATATCTCCCCCCTTCATATCAGTCCATGATTTTTGTATTTGTGCTCTTCACATATTTTCATTTCATTTATTTAAAATGCTCCATTACAGTACTACTACACGTTTAGATACCAAGACACACAAAGAAGTAGTCTAATTATGAGGTGTTACAATAGTATGAATGAAAACTGTTTAAAATTGAAAACTTCTGTATGATCGATATAAGTTTTCCAGGTCCAACACGACAAAAGCATGCTAACAATTATATTCGCAACAGTAAGCTTCTGTATGGTTGATATAAGGTTTTTAGGTAGAATATCATTTTTTTAGTTTTTATAACAATGAAAACAATCAATTACACTGTTCGTCATGGGTTCTATTTCTGATATTAAAGTATGTGCTTCTAGACCATATTACCGTGGGAAATTCAAATACGTAAACAAAATATCGTTGTCAGGGATACTTTTTATGTGATATGTATATATATGTATATTCACAATTCATGGCAAACACAGAGACGTTATAGAGAAATACGGGTATGTTGCCGCATCCAGTAGTGATAGGACGTGATAATTTCTTGTGCAGCAGCAGGTGGGAAGAATCATACATCATTAGGTTATCCCCCGCCACACCTATGTCATTAAGACCACCTGAAACATCTCATTAACTCGAACGGCGACAGCCGGTCGCTGCCTCGGCAGTAAAGCTTCACGCCTCCTAGGGGCAGGTGCATAGAGTTTACAACAGTGGTGTTAGCCGCAATTTGTGTCAGTCTTAACGAGTGGGTGTTTTGGCTGACAAGTAACTGTCTGTCATATTTCCGAGCACGGTTGAATTTCTTAGTTCCTGTGTGTAAACTGATTGAGCCTGGTGCTGAAGGTAAAACGACTGCTTGTTTTTACACAGCAGCATTCCTCTAGTTCCCTACTATTAATTTAATACAGGTGTATTACCAAAGTGGTATTTTTAAATTTGTAGAAATGCCACATCGTCATGGATGTTGATATAAGCCAGACAACTTCTGCTACATCTGTGGGAAGTTCACTTTTGCCAGAAATAGGAAGAAAATTTCTTCAGTCATAAAGAAAGCATACAAACATTACTTTGGAGTAGCGGTAGGAGACAAAGATAAAGAATGGGCACCACATTTCTGTTGTGCTACATGTTACTGCAAACTAATTCAGTGGTGGAAAGGTAAAGAGAATGTGGCATTGTTTGCTGTTCCCATGGTGTGGAGGGAGCCTAAGGACCATGTTACTGATTGTTATTTCTGTCTAACAAAAATTCAGGGTTTTACAAACAAAAAGTCGAAGAGGCACATTGTTTACCCAGATGTGCCTTCAGCAAGAATGCCAGTGCAGCATTCCGACAACCTTCCAGTACCTTCAAGAGCTCGAGGTCAAATTCAGAGTGACAGTAAAATAAGTAGTACTGAAGAAATCACAGATGATGATTCTCTATATCACTGCACAAGTGAGTCATCGCCACATTTATTAACACAGGCAGATTTAAATGATTTAGTATGTGATCTAGGACTAAGTAAACAAAAGGCACAGCTGCTTGGTTCAAGAGTACAAGAGTATAATCTACTGCACCAAAGTACTAAAATCAGTGTGTTCAGGCACAGAGAACATTCCTTTATTTCTTATTTTTCAACTGACGAAGCACTGACATTTTGCAATGACGTTGCTGGCCTGATGAAAGTGCTGAACTTCACTTATATTTCACAG
This sequence comes from Schistocerca nitens, assembly GCF_023898315.1. Lineage (NCBI taxonomy): Eukaryota > Metazoa > Arthropoda > Insecta > Orthoptera > Acrididae > Schistocerca > Schistocerca nitens. The sequence goes on from NC_064614.1 coordinate 865,505,240, forward strand.
GAGTGGAGACTTTTCATATATGCATCGAAAACAAGTCTGAAGGGTGTTTTGCTCCATAACGGAAATAAAATACCCTCTGTTCCGGTAGCTTACGCTAGTTTGACAAAAGAGAATTACGAATTCGTACAAAGGATGCTAAATTCATTAAAATACAATGAACACAAATGGAAAATATGTGCAGATTTCAAGGTAATTGCTATGGCGCTTGGAATGCAACAAGGCTACACAAAGTATGTCTGTTTTCTTTGCGAGTGGGATAGTCTAGACCGAAATTCTCACTACATGAAAAAGAAATGGTCTAGGTGAAGACGGAAAGTTGGCGAAAAAAATGTACAACGTGAAAGTCTGGTAGCTCCTGAATATATACTACTTCCACCGCTTCACATCAAACTTGCCCTGATGAAACAATTCGTGAAGGCCATGGATCCAACAGGCTGTGGGTTTGCATATCTAGCTACCAAATTCCCCCGTCTTTCAGCTGCAAAAATAAAGGAAGGTGTATTTGTGGGCCCACAAATCGGGGAGCTGCAGAAAGGTGCAAATTTTGAAGCATGTTTAACTGATAAAGAAAAAACTGCATGGGACTGTTTCATGACGGTGTCGGAAAACTTCCTCGGAAGAAGAAGAGCTACTAACTACAAAGCAATAGTGAAGGATATGATCAAAGCATATCAGGATTTGGGGTGCAATATGTCTTTGAAGGTACATATGATGGACTCTCATCTGGACTACTTCACAGAGAGTTGTAGTGACGTATCAGATGAACATGGGGAAATATTCCATAAAGACATTTCTACCATAGAAAGGCGCTATGAAGGGAAGTGGGTGCCTTCTATGTTAGCAGATTGTTGCTGGAATATCATTCAAGAGAAGAAAGATTCACAATACAAGAGAAAAAATTGATGTGCATTACAAGGCAGTGGCTCATTGTTTGTCAATTTTCTGTAATTTCTCATGTCAAATAAATGCTTCAAAGTGTATACACAAAGGTTACTGTGTTATATGTTAGATCCCACCCTCCATTAATGTGATGAACTTATAACATCATAAAGATGTGCATTTGTTTGTCGAATTTCACCTCACGTTTGCTGCCCTGCATCAGAAACTGAAAAGAGAAATAAAATTGCGATTACTCGTAAACTATCCCTGACAGAAAGAAACCAAAAACAGTTTTCAATTCAGCATTCAAAATACAACTAGGATCACAATATTTTTTATCAGAAATAGAAAAAAAGGTTTTTTTGTAGAACAGTGTTATTGATAACATTATTTAATTGGATAGATAAAAATCTACTCACTAAGTGGCGGCAGAACACACATGTATGACTGTTGTGATTGGTAAGCTTTTGGAGCCAGTGAATCATCCTTCAGGCAGAAGGGTTGAAGGGGAAGGAAGAAGGGTGAAGGAAAAGGACTGTAGAGGTCTAGGAAAAGGGTTAGATTTTGGGAAAGTCACCCAGAACCGCAGGGCAGAGGATACTTACCATACAGGATGAGAAGAAAACACTGTTTGTTGGGGACTGCATCAGACGAGATATGAAAACTTGATAGCTTAAAGGCGGAAGACAGGGTAATATGCAAGACAGAGATTGCTATTAAAACAACGTGCTCAAGTTAATAAGAGTGAGAAGCTAACTGAATTGTGCGTAACAGAGGTGGGAGGGGGCAGTGAAAAATATACAGGAAAGACAATGAAAGATGAAGCAAAGAGTAGTTATAGTGAAGAAAAGCTGAGACAGAAGAAATTAACATAAATTAAGGCCATGTGGATTACGAGAACCAAGGAGTGCTGTAGTGCTAGTTCCCACCTGCGGAGTTATGAGAAACTGGTGTCTGGAGGAAGAATCCAGATGGCACTTGTGGTGAAACAGGTGCCAAGGTCACGAATGTCATGTTTTAGAGCATGCTCTGCAACAGGATATTGCAAGTTGCCAGTGTATACCTTCTGCCTATGCCCATTCAGTCTTATGGATAATTTCGTGGTAGTCATGCCAATGTAGAAGGCTGAACAGTGTTTACATATTAACTGGTGTATGACGTGTCATTTTGCAGGTGGCCCTTTGATAGTATATGTTTTGCCAGGCTATTATATATAGGTGGTGGTAGGAGGGTGCATAAGGCAAGTCTTGCAGTGGGTATGGTCGCAGGGGTAGGAGCCATAGGGTGGGGAGATGAATGCAGAAGGAGCATAGGGTCTGACAAGAATATTGCGGAGATTGGGAGGGCAACAGAAAGCAATTCTAGGTGTGGTGGGCAAAATTTCATACAGAATGGATCTCATTTCAGAGCATTCCATCCAATCCTAGTACTGCTGACCCTCCACAGAACAGCTTCGGAGCATGCCATCAGTGACTCAGTATTATCCTGGTCTGGAATATGTTAATCAGCTGCTTCAACAGGGCCACGACTTTCAAAATCATTCCCAGCAGTTCCTAGATGTGCTTTCATCCATTTGAAGTTAATATGGCATTTCCATTGCCACAATTCCCTCATTTTGTTTCTGATCTCTTCTATCAAATATTTACAATGCCTGGAATTTTTTAATGAATCCAGCACAATTCTGCGGTCTGTGCATATTACAGCTGTCATTTTAAGATTTTTTTCTTGCAAGTTTTGTAGTTTCTCTAAGGCTTGCAAGATTGCTAGTTGTTCTGCGTGGTTAAGGGTGCACCCATTCTTGAGCGTGTACTTTTAAGTGATAGGAAGGTGTCCCATTAATCATTAATACCACTCCTGAACTGATCCATTCTCTCAATAACTACCATCTGTATAAGTCTCTAAAGGATATTCCTTGAGTTTGTAATTTTCTTCTAAAGGTACAGCACTTGCTGGAAAGGGACACGGTTTGTACTCTAAAGGAGTGTCTATTGAATGGGGTGTGTGTTCAATTTTTGTTATTTTATATTCTTCAGGTGTTGCCTGTAGTTTAGTAATTGTTGTAAGGCATGTTAGAATGCACAATGCTTCAGTAGACATCATTCTGTAAGCCTTAACAATCTTTATGTTGGTCAAGCACTGAATTCTATGAAGCTTCATGCAGTTATATTTTTTTCTGTGTGTGTGAATCCAAACAGTAGCTGTATATGCTAATATTGGTATATTGGTAGTGTAGTGCCAGTGTAAATTATTTTCACTACTCCTGAACGAAGACTCCAGGAGGACTGTTGCTGAATTAGGCAAAGAATGAATAAGTTTCATGCATTTTTCAGTCATGTACTGTACATGTTCATTAATCATAAATTTAGAATCAATAATTATACCCAAGTATTTTAATCATTCCACTTATTGCAAAACATTATTGTTAAGGATGATACTAATTGTTTCTTTGCCTTTATGCCTTACCCTTGTTAGTAGCGTTACGTTCGATGTTTGCTAATTAAAATGGATTTAGTTGTTTTGGGCCCATTTCTATATTGCAGAGCTCCGCAGCAATAATGACAGTATTTGATCTATTTCTTTTAAGTTATGTATGTCCTTGTTTGGTAAATGTCTGTGTGTAAGTTCTTCCAAAAACTGCCCATCAGTCTCCTAGGTTTTCATCTCCAACATTAAATTATTTAGTGTGAATTATACTTCCAGCACAGGCCATTGGGAAAACTCCTATGCTAAAAGTTATAATGTTATGGTCAGAGCAACTCTGTTATTCACCACAAGTCCATTGGCTTTGCATTGCCAGTAGAGAAAAAGTGGTTGTAGTTAAATCAATATTGCACCTTTCTTTACTATTTTCAAAATCTGGTCTAAGATTCTGTTTTTTCAGTAGGAACAGATCAGTGGAAGCCAGAAATTCATCCATCTCCTCTGGAGTTCATTACTATATCATGCCACATGCTAGATCCTGAATTGCTAGCCATAGAAATTAATAAATGAACTCCCTTATTGTAGGTCGTCATGTCGTCAATCTTTCCCAGGTCCTCATTTATGGGTTTTGCAACATCTAAGTACACACTAGATATGAAAAATTTCAAATTTTCTTTTACTGTTTCTACAAATACTGCATCTTTGTCAAACAAGTGGCTAATCGTTATGGAATTAATATCTTTGTCAGTTATCAGTATTGCTCCCGTTTTCCTTGTGTCGCCTGTGTTAAATATCTTGAAGCCTCTAATGCTTTCACCTATGTTTTGTTCATAACAATATGGTTCTTGTATGAAAGCAATATCAGTCAGATATTGCACAATAAATTGCATTAGGTTAGCTGTAGATTTATTGACGAGCACAAAAATCCGCAAATTCGGAAGAGGCAAATTGCGGACCATTATCAGTAACAAGAGTAGAGGGGAGGCCTTCCAAAGAAAAAATGCAGGCGAGAGCACTGGTGGTTGCCACGGTGGTAGGCGACGTGCAACGGACAATGAAAGGAAAATTAGAGTAGGCGTCAATTACGAGGAACCAATAAGTACCTAAAAAAGGGTCCCGCAAAGTCAGCATGAATGCGCTCCCAGGGCTTCTCAGGCGAAGGCCACGGTGACAAAGATGACTTCGGGGCAGCGGCCTGTGATGCACAAGGGCCGCAGGCAGTGACCATGTGTGCTGTTTCAGAGTCGATGCCAGGCCAGTACACATGATGGCTCGCCAGAGATTTTGTGCAAGAGACACCCCAGTGCCCTTGGTGAAGGAGGCGCAAGACCGAAGCACGCAAAGACGAAGGTACCACAACACGCGGCGAAGCATTGTCAGTGGAAAGGAGGAGAACACCATCCCTAGCCGTGAGGCGGTAGTGCAAAGCGTAGTAGTTCCGCAACGGATCAGAAGTCTTAGCAGGTTGTTTACGAGGCTGCGCGTGGGAGCATACTGCGGCCACGTTGGTCGGCGGGGACGCGCCGCACGCGTCGTCAACAGCGCACAGAGGTTGTATTTCCCTAACATCACCCCACGCCTCTATTTGCGCCCCAGCGCTGCGAGAAATTTCAAAAGACTGTGCAATGGAGAGAACTTCATCTAGAGTCGGATTCGCCAACTGAAGGGCACGTTGCCAAACTTCTTTGTCGGGCACCGACCGGATAATAGCATCCCGTACCATGGAATCGGCATAGGATTCTTTGTGAACGTCAGTAACAAATTGACACTTTCGACTGAGGCCGTGAAGTTCAGCAGCCCAAGCGCGATAGGATTGATTTGGTTGTTTTTGACAACGATAAAAGGCAACACGAGAGGCCACCTATCAGATAGAAGTGAGCACATTTCAGCAAAGGACAAAGACGCAGTATCCTTCAAAGAAGCCAATTGCGACAACAACCTATACATTTGAGGTGAAATCCAGGAAAGGAACAGAGACTTACATGGTTGTTCGTCTGTGACATGAAATGCCAAGAAGTGCTGTCGAAGACGTTTTTCATAATCAGACCAGTCTTCCGCCGTCTCGTCGTAAGGAGGAAAAGGAGGTATAGCCAACGACGAGAAACGCCCTGCATTTGACGCCGTGAAGAAATCGCGAATCGCCGCTATTAGAAGCGTTTGCTGTTCAAGGAGATTTTGCAATAGTTGCTCGACACTAGCCATGGAAACCTGTGGGTCAACGGTGAAAAGGAAAAATCCCATCCTCATCGCCAATTGTTATAACGTCAAGTTTAACACATATATTTCAGAACGACACAACACATGTAAGTCACAGTGTAAGTTGACAAGCAAGACATGTGTACACGTTAGCATTCGAATGCTTAGGTGGCGCAGCTGCTGCATGGCTGGCAGACAGCGCCGTACGTAGAGGACGCGCGTAATTGCGCGGCGGCGCTTTGAATGATCGGCGAGTCACAACAATAACCACTACAGGAAAAGTGTTATGGGGAGAACAATTTCTGTGTTGACAAAGATTTTGAAATTTCAATTCTAAAAATCACATTTTGCACTGTTCTTTTCTATGTCATAGGTGTATATAGATCCCCTTGTGGAAACTTTGATGCTTTACTGAAATCACTTGATGTAGTTTTAAGTGGAATGTCAGGCTGTAGAAATATAAATCTTGTCAAACTGGGAGATTTTAACATCAACACTTTACATAATGGTCAAGAAAGTAAATGTTTTACAGATTGTATCCTGTTTTATGGGGCTAAAGATTTTCTTGGACTAGTACCCACCAGAATAGCTAACACACATAGTAGTTTAATTGAGCATGTTATCACAAATCACTGGATCATCTCAACAGACGTAATAAATGGCCACCTATCAGATCATTTAGGCCAAACAATAGTGTTAAAATGTAATACAAAATTCAAACCAAGATAAACGTATGAGCACAGACAGAATATTATCTGCCAACAACATTGCTATACCAAGATATAATTTAAGCCAGAAATCATGGGAATCAGTAATGACTACCATTGGGGTCAATAATAAGTGGAACATGTTCACAGAAATTATGACTGACCACTTAAATAGAGCCATGCCATTAAAAAAAAGTGAGTATCCAGAGAAATCAACCTTCAAATTCAAAACCTGTGCCATTAGATTTTAAAACAAAAGATCTGAAAGAAAAAAGGGAAAACATGTATAGCTTACACAGACTGACTAACTCAAAAGTTATATGAAGAACTCTACGAGCAGTGCAAATACAAATACCACAAACAAGTCAGGAGATTAAAATTGGAAAGATTGAGCCAATAGATACTAGGTTCAGATAATGTTTCAAAGACTTGCTGGTCAGTTGTAAATAAAATTAGATACTGTGAAACAGAAACTAAAATTAATACTGTACAATTAACTGTGAATAATAAAGGTATCGCCGATCCTCTTCTAGTCAGCAATATTTTTAATAAATACTTCATAGATAGCATCAAAAATGAGTCTCTATGAAACAGGATATACAGCACTCATTTGAGTCCTGTAACGAACTGAACTGCAGTACACTACTCGCAGTGAGCACATATGATATTTTGCAGCTTATTGATAATCTCAGAAACAAAAAAATCATCAGGATTGCCTGAAATTTCTCCATGTCTGTCGAAGAAATGCAAACGTTAACTAATGAAACCACTAAGTTCATTTAATAAGCTGTGTTCTCGAAGACAGTGTGTTCCCTGACAAGTTGAAACTATGTGAAACCAATACATAAAAAGGGAGAAATAAAACATGTACAGAACTACAGACCCATTGCCCTAATCTCAGCTTCCAATAAACTGAGAGAGAAAATAATATTAAAAAAAAAAAAATCTTGGAACATTACAACAATGCTGGCCTATTAAGTGATTTCTAGCGTGATTTCAGAAGAGGTCGAAGTACCATGTCAGCAACAGTACAGTTTGTCCATGTTGTTGTTGGTGTTGTGGTCTTCAGTCCTGAGACTGGTTTGATGCAGCTCTCCATGCTACTCTATCTTGTGCAAGCTTCTTCATCTCCCAGTACCTACTGCAGCCTATATCCTTCTGAATCTGCATAGTGTATTCATCTCTTGGTCTCCCTCTACAATTTTTACCCTCCACGCTGCCCTCCAATACTAAACTGGTGATCCCTTGATACCTCAGAACATGTCCTACCAACCGATCCCTTCTTCTAGTCAAGTTGTGCCACAAACTTCTCTTCTCCCCAGTCCTATTCAATACTTCCTCATTAGTTATGTGATCTACCCATCTAATCTTCAGCATTCGTATAAATTATTTATCGTCCGTGTTTCACTTCCATCCATGGCTACACTCCATACAAATACTTTCAGAAACGACTTCCTGACATTTAAATCTGTGCTCGATGTTAACAAATTTTTCTTCTTCAGAAACGCTTTCCTTGCTATTGCCAGTCTACATTTTATATCCTCTCTACTTCGACCATCATCAGTTATTTTGCTCCCCAAATAGCAAAACTCCTTTACTACTTTAAGTGTCTCATTTCCTAATCTAATTCCCTCTGCATCACCCGACTTAATTTGACTACAGTCCATTATCCTCGTTTTGCTTTTGTTGATGTTCATCTTATATCCTTTCAAGACACTTTCCATTCCGTTCAACTACCCTTCAAAATCCTTTGCTGTCTCTAACAGAATTACAATGTCATTGGCGAACCTCAAAGTTTTTATTCCTTCTCCATGGATTTTAATACCTACTCCAAAATTTTCTTTTGTTTCCTTTACTGCTTGCTCAATATACAGAGTGAATAGCATTGGGGAGAGGCTACAACCCTGTCTCACTCCCTTCCCAACCACTGCTTCCCTTTCATGTCCCTCGACTCTTATAACTGCCAACTGGTTTCTGTGCAAATTGTAGATAGCCTTTCGCTCCCTGTATTTTCTCTCTGCCACCTTCAGAATTTGAAAGAGAGTATTCCAGTCAACATTGTCAAAAGCTTTCTCTAAGTCTACAAATGCTAGAAATGTAGGTTTGCCTTTCCTTAATCTTTCTTCTAAGATAAGTCGTAGGGTCAGTATTGCCTCACGTGTTCCAACATTTCTACGGAATCCAAACTGATCTTCCCCGAGGTCGGCTTCTACCAGTTTTTCCATTCGACTGTAAAGAATTCGCGTTAGTATTTTGCAGCTGTGACTTATCAAACTGATAATTCGGTAATTTTCACATCTGTCAACACCGGCTTTCTTTGGGATTGGAATTATTATATTCTTCTTGAAGTCTGATGGAATTTCGCCTGTCTCATACATCTTGCTCACCAGATGGTAGAGTTTTGTCAGGACTGGCTCTCCCAAGGCTGTCAGTAGTTCTAATGGAATGTTGTCTACTCCCGGGGCCTTGTTTCAACTTAGGTCTTTCAGTGCTCTGTCAAACTCTTCACGCAGTATCATATCTCCCATTTCATCTTCATCTACATCCTCTTCCATTTCCATAATATTGTCCTCAAGAACATCGCCCCTGTATAGATTCTCTATATACTCCTTCCACCTTTCTGCATCCCCCTTCTTTGCTTTGAACCGGGTTTCCATCTGAGCTCCTGATATTCATACAAGTGGTTCTCTTATCTCCAATGGTCTCTCTAATTTTCCTGTAGGCAGTATCTATCTTACCCCTCGAGAGATAAGCCTCTACATTCTTATATTTGTCCTCTAGCCATGCCTGCTTAGCCATTTTGCACTTCCTGTCGATCTCATTTTTGAGACGTTTGTATTCTTTTTTGCCTGCTTCACTTACTGCATTTTTGTATTTTCTCCTTTCATCAATTAAATTCAGTATCTCTTCTGTTACCCAAGGATTTCTACTAGCCCTCATCTTTTTACCTACTTGATCCTCTGCTGCTTTCACTATTTCATTCCTCAAAGCTACCCATTCTTCTTCTACTGTATTTCATTCCCTCATCCCTAATGTACTTGAAAAAATAAATGAAAAATCTCAAGCGGCAGGAGTGTTCCTGGACCTCTCAAGGGCTTTTGATAGAGTACATCATGACGTGCTGTTATCAAAAATTGCGAAGAGTGGTGTCACTGGAAAAGTCTTGCAATTGCTAGAAACATATTTAAAGACTAGACAACAGGGCACAGAGATTGTGTACTCTAATGGAGAAATACTGGAGAGGGAAAAGTAACATATAAGAAATACACACTTTGGTGCTCCTCAGGGCTCCATTTTAGGTCCAGTCCTATTAATATGTTATGTAAATGATTTCCCAAGTTCACTTGACAATAAGCAATTGATCACTGTGTATGCAGACTATACATCTGTGTCTGCTATGCAAACAATGAGCCCAGTCTAGTTGAAGAGATACATAACTCTATTGAAAAGACAAGTGATCACTTTGAAAGAAAGAATCTAAAAGTAAACATTAAAAAAAACTAATATTATTCATTTTAAACCAAGTGGTCCAAACAGACAAAATACTGTGATTGATGAAAATCTACCAAAAACCTGCACAAATTGTAAATTCTTGGGTTTATGCATAGATGATGGACTTTCATGTGTGTGTGTGTGTGTGTGTATATACACACACACACACACACACACACACACACACACACACACACACACACACACACACACACAGGGTGTTACAAAAAGGTACGGCCAAACTTTCAGGAAACATTCCTCACACACAAATAAAGAAAATATGTTATGTGGATATGTGTCCGGAAACGCTTAATTTCCATGTTAGAGCTCATTTTAGTTTCGTCAGTATGTACTGTACTTCCTCGATTCACCGCCAGTTGGCCCAATTGAAGGAAGGTAATGTTGACTTCGGTGCTTGTGTTGACAGTACTAGTATCAAGCACAGTACTAGTATCGAGCACATCAATACGTAGCATCAACAGGTTAGTGATCATCACGAACGTGGTTTTGCAGTCAGTGCAATGTTTACAAATGCGGAGTTGGCAGATGCCCATTTGATGTATGGATTAGCACGGGGCAAGAGCCGTGGCGCGGTACGTTTGTATCGAGACAGATTTCCAGAACGAAGGTGTTCCGACAGGAAGATGTTCAAAGCAATTGATCGGCGTCTTAGGGAGTGCGGAACATTCCATCCTATGACTCGCGACTGGGGAAGACCTAGAACGACGAGGACACCTGCAATGGACGAGGCAATTCTTCATGCAGTTGACGATAACCCTAATGTCAGCATCAGAGAAGTTGCTACTGTACAAGGTAATGTTGACTATGTCACTATATGGAGAGTGCTACGGGAGAACCAGTTGTTTCCATACCATGTACAGCATGTGCAGGCACTATCAGCAGCTGATTGGCCTCCACGGGTACACTTCTGCGAATGGTTCATCCAACAATGTGTTAATACTCATTTCAGTGCAAATATTCTCTTTACAGATGAGGCTTCATTCCAACGTGGTCAAATTGTAAATTTTCACAATCGACATGTGTGGGCTAACGAGAATCCGCATGCAATTGTGCGATCACGTCATCAACACAGATTTTCTGGGAACGTTTGGGCAGGCATTGTTGGTGATGTCTTGATTGGGCCCCATGTTCTTCCACCTATGCTCAATGGAGCACGTTATCATGATTTCATACAGGATACTCTACCTGTGCTGCTAGAACATGTGCATTTACAAGTACGACACAACATGTGGTTCATGCACGATGGAGCTCCTGCACATTTCAGTCGAAGTGTTCGTATGCTTTTGAACAACAGATTTGGTGACCGGTGGATTGGTAGAGGCGGACCAACTACATGGCCTCCACGCTCTCCTGACCTCAACCCTCTTGACATTCATTTATGGGGGCATTTGAAAGCTCTTGTCTATGCAACCCCAGTACCAAATGTAGAGACTCTTCGTGCTCGTATTGTGGACGGCTGTGACACAATACGCCATTCTCCAGGGCTGCATCAGCGCATCAGGGGTTCCATGCGATGGAGGGTGGATGCATGTATCCTCACTAACGGAGGACATTTTGAACATTTCCTGTAACAAAGTGTTTGAAGTCACGCTGGTACGTTCTGTTGCTGTGTGTTTCCATTCCATGATTAATGTGATTTGAAGAGAAGTAATAAAATGAGCTCTAACACGGAAAGTAAGCGTTTCCGGGCACATGTCCACATAACATATTTTCTTTCTTTGTGTGTGAGGAATGTTTCCTGAAAGTTTGGCCGTACCTTTTTGTAACACCACGGGTGTGTGTGTGTGATCACCATATCTTCATTCTGAAACCCTAAGGACTGTATATTATGGTTTCTTGTCTTATGGAATAGCACTGTGGGGTGGGACATGCCAAATTAATAAGAAAAGAGCCTTGAGGGTCATAGTAAAACTGAAACCAGGAACTTCTGGCAAACCCCTATTTACTACACACAATATTCTCACAGTTTATGCCATGTATATACTAGAAACTGTAATGCTAGTGAAAGGAGACACTAAGATCACAAAAAAACACATGGATATTCGTAACTATGAAGCAAGGCCTGGAAGAGATTTTCATATGGTTAACAGATTAACAGCGAAAAGCCCCTATGTCAAAGGAACTGTTTTAATAATTTGTTACCAAATGAAGTTAAGATATTGACAGGGGAAACGTTTAAAAAGCAAGTCAAGCAGTGGCTTATCCAAAAATGCCCTTATAACTTGCATTTATCATGAATAACAGAAGAAATAATGTAAACTAAAAAAAGTGTAGTTGTAAAAACTTTATACTTAGTTGAAAATGCACAGGTTTTGTAAAATTACGTGTTATGAGCAATAAATTGAAACGAATTTAATTGTATTCAAGCAATGTGAGGAAGGCTTATGGCTTCTGGAAAGCCTTGAATAATATAGGTTCAGTTATGATTTTTGTTGCGGCTGTTTTAGGACTTTCACTACTTTGGTCTATTACATTCGTATAGCCATTCATTTTGTATTGCTTCAGATGGTCGCACATATATCATTGAGCCATTGGAATGATTTAACGGATCTATAACTGATACACTAATTGTCAACTTTTCCAGAATCATCAGTGTTTCTGTGCAGATGATAACATTGTGAATAAACAGTAGTATTATCTGCTGAGTTACTGTGAATAATTACTTACTTTTTATCATTCTCCATTCCCCAGCAATTAGATTCCAGGCTGGACTTATACTTTTGTGGTGATCTTTCACTCAAATGTAAGCAGTCAGTTAAGGTCTTGTTTCTGTGTGCTCCAGGTTTGACATCTATATAGTACAATTGGCATTATTAATATTTTATATGATTGTAGTTGTTGTTGTTGTTGAAATATGTTACAAGAGTTTAATACTGGGTTTAGAGAGTGATAGCGTCTTCTCCTGGCTGCAGTCTTGTCTTGATCTCTGCTTCAGTTGATTTTACTCCAGTAAGAGTTGAAACAAGATATTTTAATTCTTACATATGCTTATACCTGGTATAGTTTACTGTTAAATCTTGGTGGTTATGAAGCGAAACCGTTATCATGTATTCAGTCTTTTCAGTACTAACTTGTGACCTGAATCTTGATGCAACTGTTTGCTTGGTCTGAATAGTTCTTTTCAGTTCTTCTTGTGTGTTTGCAATTAGAGCAGGGTCATTTGAATAGGCCAGATATTTTTATTGTTAATGTGAATATTGTGAAAGCTCTCTTTATCGAACTCCTCTGTTACCTTTTTGACTACCAGATTGCAAAGAATAGTTGATTACCCATATCACCATGATGATCATCATCACCATCATCGTCGTCGTCATAATTTTATTGCATGTCTTAACTTCATGTAATTTAGGCATCTCTGTACTAGTCTCTCTTTTTTTTTTTTTTTTTTTTTGGTATGCCAAATTCTGTCATGGTTGTAATCAAAGTCTGTCTATGGATACTATTGTAAGCCTCATTTCCTCTAAAGAAATTAATAAAACTCAACTTTTGAATCAGCTCAAAAATTACATTGATACATTGACTTTTTTTACACACATTTGTTCTTTACAAAGACTTTCAAATATGCACTCCCCTTTTTAAAAAATAATATATTTCTTACTGTATATTTTAAGGAATTTGCAGTATGTTTTCAGGAACCTCCATGAATTCTGCTACTCCTATGATAACTATTGGTTATTGTTTAATTTGCTAGTCTCTTAAAGATTTGGATGAAGTCTTTGGTAATCCAGTGATTGTTCAGGCAAAGTGGTATAACTCAATTTTCCCTTCTGATAAAAACTTGTATGTTAGTTTTGCACCCCACTACTTCCAGGGTGTTTTATATGCAGGGCTTTTAAATTCAAATGCATTGAAAATGCGCTCTTTGTCCTTACTGTAGACTTAAAGTATCACTTCTTAGTATTTTTTTTTTCTTTAAGTTTTACTTCTGCAGGAAGAATGTCAGTCGGTCTCTTCTCATATTATAGTTCCGAACCATTTTAAATTTATGCCTATCTACACTAAGCAATTTAGAGTGAAAATTTGTTTGAACCTAAAAATATCACTCATTGATTGTGCAACTAAGAGAGATCTTCTGTTACTGAATCACCAAAAGTTATTGAAAAAAATTGCCACTTTATGTAGAACTGTTCACAGTTTCTGAACTTTGGTCTAGTGCATTTATACTTACGTGTTGTACAAACTATTTTATATTCCAGGCAACCACAGCTGTTGAAAGGCATGATGTTAGGAAGACTTCCACTCACAGCTGGTAAAATTGCCTTTTATTAAAACAACCAGTTTCGTGGCTTTAAGCCGCGTCATCGGGTGAACAATGGTAAAAGATTACAGGCATACCCATCACTCCTAGTGAAAAGTTACTATTCAGAGAACATCATCAGTATTATGGCAGGTGAAAGCTAAAGAAGAATATTTGTCAAGTGAATCTACATTAGATTTTAAAGATGGTTAACTGAGCTGGGAGTTTCGTATCAAGATGGAGTATGTGAAAATTTATGATTCGAAATTAAGTGTAAAAGAAGTGACAGATATAGTTGCATCATCATCACGTGGTGCAATTTCAGTTTTCAGTGGGACAACAAAAGAAAAATTTGAAGACAAAAAGATGCAGGCAAATTTTAAAGAATGGGGCACTTCTTCTTTACCTTCCACTCACGGTAATATTGAAAATTTTCTCTAATAGTAGCTTTTGACTTGGAGCGATTGGTATGCCTATAATTTTTTAACATTGTTCACATGATGATGTGGCTTAAAGCCGTGAAACCTGCCGTGTTTTATAAACGACAATTTTATCAGCTTTGAACACAGTTCTTCCTAATATCATTACTTATTGTAACTATATTTAATTGAAATAATCAGAGAATGTACAGCGAGGAAACCAGAACAAATGCAAATATGATGTTCATATGAAGTCCTGGAATCCTTCAGAAAATCTCTGATGGCCTGATATTATCACTCTCGTAGGAGTATGTGACTCAGTGCAGTTGTTAGATTTCCTTACAGCCAGCCAGTTATGCAGACGCTTAATTTTGTCAGTTGGTGTTTTAGTAGTAGTAGTATCAGTAGTTATGCTTTTCTTATTAATTTTATTAATTGTTCTTTGTACAGTTTGTTACATTTTTAGTACCTCTAGCAATATAACCTCTTTTAAAACTTCAATGTGTTATGGATGTGGAACACTGTAACTGTGATGAATAAAGATTTTTGGAAATAACTGCAACCAGTCACCTTTTGTGGTGGTTCAGTATTTATTATACCATGACTAGTTTCGAGCTGCCTAATGATTCATCATCAAACTACTGTCTGAACCACCACAAAAGGTGACTGGTTGCAGTTTGATGTAAATAATTCCTGAGATTTTGCCACTGCCACAGTTACAGCTTATTTGTTTCATGTTTTCTGTCTTGTGTCAACTGCACAACCCCCACAGTGTTGCAAACTATCGTTAAGTGTGTACCATTTGATGATGAATCACTAGGCAGCTCTAAACTAGCCAAGATATAATAAAAACTGAACCGTCACACAAGATAACTGGTTTTGGTTATTTGTGAAACATGTAATCTTTATGCTTTTTTTTTTCTTAAATATTTCCCTCCTTTTTCCGTTTTATATAAATAATTTTAGTTTGCATGTTTAAATTACTGTGTGTCTTGTTCCCAAAATTAGGATTAAAACTGTGGTAACAGTATGAAGTATATTAATAATAGTAAATAACCCTGAAAGCCCATTGTCTGAATATTTCCTGATTCTTTATCTGACATGCGACAAAAATACAGTAACACAACTTTCTAGACTAGTTCATTGTTACTTGCATACAAATTGACTACATTTCATTGCATGATATATTGGTGGGGTGGGTAGATGACTATTCTGAGTTTTTAACATTTGTAGCTATGAATAGAAGGAACCCAAGTACTTTACTTAGCACCAGCTGGCGTCAACATAACAGTCTGAATACAATGCATCCTGCATGCACCACATTTATACACTCCTCAAAAGAATTTGAGAACACATGCATCACTCTCCGTATGTTTTATCTATTTTGATACAGGCAGTACCTGTGGTATTATTGCATAGCTTGAAATCTTCATTTTCAGTGTATATATCTAAAGTCATTCACCATCTATCAGCTGTGTTATGCATTACATTATCCAGTGACCCCTCAGAAGGAAGTGAGCACCAGTGTCCCATATTATCTAGTGAGGTACACAGATGGCAGTTGTCATTTATTCATTTGTGGGTGTGTATTCAACCAAGCACATGCAGGGTGGCATCTTAATGCAGTGCATGTAGTAAGGGCATTTTGTTTGATCCAAGAAGGATGGATTTTCTGTTGTGTTGCTGCAGTTGCCATTGTCTCTCAATCATTCATTCATAGGTTGTGATTACTTACTTACTTACTTCTCCTTGGTCCCTTGTAGGGCCTTGGCCTCTCGAAGGTTGTGAATACACTACAGGGAGACAGGTTGGTGCACACAATGAGTTGGACAAGGTTGCCAACACTTTACAAGACTGCATGAAGATTGATATCTGGCCATCTGTGCATTGCGGCTGCAAGACAATCTCAGAATGGCTTCCATAGCCGCTCTGTCCATTCAGACTGTAAGTAATAGGTTACAGGGAATGACCTTATCCAGATGTTCTGTTAGAGTACCCTGCTTGACAGGACATCTCACAGCTCACCCTCAGGTCTGCCGTTCCCATGTTGCCTGGCAGCTTCATCAGAGACGACTCCAGATTTTCTCTAACACAGCATGATGGGTGTTTATATGTTCGGAGATGCCTCAGTGAGCGGTACCTGCCACCTGCCCAGCAAATCAACAGATTTGGCTAGTTTTGTGATGGTGTTGGGTGGCATCATTGTCGACAGCCATATGGATCTTGTCATTGCCTTACTGCCAGGCTGTATATCGAACAGATGGTGTTGGATCATGTGCTGGCTGGCTGCTGCGTGTGAAGGTGGCCCTGAATTCCTTCTTATGCATGATAATACCAGGGCCCATGTGACGGGCGTCATAGAGCTGTCTTGCTACTCCTAGACATTGAAGTGATGGAATGGCCAGTGGTGATTTGTGCCCTAAACCATAATTCTCAAGGCCTCTCAATAAAGAATGGGAATGGATACCACAGTGTGGTGTACATAAACTTGTATGGAGTGTGTGTGCTACATAGGTGTCTGGCAGTGATAAACCCTCTCAGAGGGAATTCATGTTACTGAAGCTCTTAAAGTAACCTGGGATGAAGGGACAAATGATTTTTTTCTATTTTGTTTTCGACACCTGTCAGACATTGCAGTTCTTATTAGAGAAATGAATGAGACTGTAATGATGTTTTATTGTGTACTTAATGTATGAAAGATAAAGGTATAAATTGGTAACATATCCTGCCCTCAATTATTGCTCTGTGGAATATGGCAGATATTGAAAGTCATGTTCCACTAATTCTTTTGTGCAGTGTATGTTAGTACTGTGGCTTTCTCAAATTATATGAGCAGCTTTGTGATGTATGAACAACAGACTGAAGCATTGAAGAGCTTTTGTAGCGAAAATAACATCAATGAAAATGTCTGGAGCATCTGCTGTGTGAAAATCAGGTGTTACTTCTAGTGAGCCCAAAGTGTAACTCTGAGAACTAAACAGATGTAAGTACCGCTGTTTGTTGGTAGGTTTAGTGTGGATGGAAGTGTGTAGCTGGCCTCCAGTAAGGACAAGATCAACACCAAGGAAAGTGGCATGGGATTCGGAATAGGACCATGTGAAATTTAATTGGGAGAAGATATTCAGACATTCTAGGAATTTTAGCAGGTCAGTCTCTCAATGAGTCTATATGGTAAAGAGACCATCAATGTATCTACCCCAAATCAGGGGATGAAGACTTGTGGATTCCAAGAAAGCCCAATACCCCGACCCATTAAAAGGTTTGCATAGGAAGGAGCCATGCTGGTTCCCATGGCCGTACCCCTGATCTCTTACTATGTGCTATACAGGGTGATACAAAAAGGTATGACCAAACTTTCAGGAAACATTCCTCACACACAAAGAAAGAAAATATGTTATGTGGACATGTGCCCAGAAACGCTTACTTTCCATGTTAGAGCTCATTTTATTACTTCTCTTCAAATCACATTAATCATGGAATGGAAACACACAGCAACAGAACGTACCAGCGTGACTTCAAACACTTTGTTGGAGGAAATGTTCAAAACGTCCACCGTTAGCAAGGATACGTGCATCCACCCTCCATCGCATGGAATCCCTGATGCGCTGATGCAGCCCTGGAGAATGGCGTATTGTATCACAGCTGTCCACAATACGAGCACGAAGAGTCTCTACATTTGGTACCGGGGTTGTGTAGACAAGAGCTTTCAAATGCCCCCATAAATGAAAGTCAAGAGGGTTGAGGTCAGGAGAGCGTGGAAGCCATGTAATTGGTCCGCCTCTACCAATCCATCGGTCACTGAATCTGTTGTTGAGAAGCGTACGAACACTTCAACTGAAATATGCAGGTGCTCCATCGTGCATGAACCACATGTTGTGTCGTACTTGTAAATGCACATGTTCTAGCAGCATAGGTAGAGTGTCCCGTATGAAATCATGTTAACGTGCTTCATTGAGCATAGGTGGAAGAGCATACTGACGAAACTAAAATGAGCTCTAACATGGAAATTAAGCATTTCCGGACACATGTCCACATAACATCTTTTCTTTATTTGTGTGTGAGGAATGTTTCGTGAAAGTTTGACCTACCTTTTTGTAACACCCTGTATAATCATTAAGGTAAAAGAAGGGGCCTTCGGAAGTGTGTCATATTTTTACATTGAGGTATGGCAGTAACTCAAATCTATTTATAGGCTTTTGAGTGCGCACTGAAGCTACGTTACTCAGGACAGCTATTTCAACTTGAGTAACAAGGCTACTTACATACAAATAACAGCAAATAAGTTGAGTAGCAGCTGAAATTGCAGTAACACATCTGTATAGAAACTGAAACTAGAACGGTAAACATGGAGGGTAAGTGACACAAATTACAGTTTTTAGAACAATAGGTTTTTACATTGTCGAAGATAAAAGTGAAAAGTCACTTCAACCACAGATGATGAGACATAGAACTGGATAGGATGAGAGGGAAATACACACATGATGATGTCCAATAAATAGCTCTAGGCAGCTTCATTTTCTGTAAATGTACATCCATTTTCTGCAGACTACTGTGAAGTGCATGGCAGAAGGTACTCTCGTTTGTATCACACATTATGATTTCTTAATATTCCACCTATGTATGGAAAATGAGAAAAATTAGTACTTACGTGCCTTTGTGCTTGCTGTCGCTACTCTAATCATGTCTTTGCAATCTGTAGAGGAGAAATACATAAGAGGCTGTAGCATATTCCCAACTTCTCACCTAATACTGTTTCTTGAAACTTGTAAGTAGCCTATTTTCAAGTGCCTGCCAGTTCAGATTTTCCAGCATTTCTCCGATACTTTCCTATATGTCAAATGAGATAATTTTTGCTGTCCTTACTTCAGTACATACAGTATCCTCTGTTGGTCATATCTGGTATGATTCCCCGCAGTTGAGCAATATTCTAGGATGAGTTGCATGTTTTCAAGCAATCTGTTTTGCATTTTCCCCATATTGTATTAATGAACTGAAGTCTACCTCATGCTTTAATTATAACTGAGACTATGTGATCCTTCAATTTCGTATCCCCACAGATTTTTACACCCAGGGGTTTGTATGCGTTGGCTATTCGAATTGTGACTCACTAATATTGTAGTCCTATACAGGTTGCTAATCTTTGCACCACTTCGATATCTTATCAAGAGTTGACTGTATACCTGTGCAGCTCTTTTCAGATAATACTTTAGGTAACTGCATTACCTGCTAAAAAAAAGGAAGAAAAAAGCTAATGTCATTGTCAGCATTATTTGCCTAATCATTTCAGTCTCATTGAGCTAATGTACTAACAACATTTTATTAGTTTGTACAAGATCTGTGGTAAAAATCAACTTTAGATAAATTGTTGCCAAGTAATATGATGAGGGATGGCCAGAATTTATCAATCTTTTGATCGTATCAGCAAAAGCATTGTTGTACGTCTCTTGGATACTTGCAAAGAAAAGTTAATAACTTCTGCAGAACTAAAAGTTGCTATTTGGAAGCCAGTGACTTCCAATGTCAGACCTAAACAAAATGTCTGAGATTTCAATAACATTTTGGTGCTATGTGCAAGGTACTATGCAAAATATCAGAGAATTTCATTACAAAAATCAGAAAACTGTACTTACGTCCTAACGTCCTCTATCACCTTGCAAGTAGTCACCTCGAACATGCAACAATCCCAGATTTACTCACATTTTTGGAATCACTCCCAGATGTGTGCAAGGTGAAGGGTGTTCAGCATCTGTTGCAATTCCATTTGGATGTCTTCAATCAAGTCAAAACATTGCCTGTAGGAATAGGTGGAAGGTACATGGGGTCAAGTCGGGCAAATGTCGTTTTTGGCAGGGAATACCTTCACAATGAACAAGGTGTGCACGAGTGCATTGTCATGGTGTACCAACCAGTCTTACTTTTTTGATAATTCTGGCTGTACACACCAAACATTTTCCCCTCAGTCGCCTCAAAACCTCACAGCAGTAAAACTGACCGTTGACAGTGTAACCAAGTGGAGCAAACTCATTATGGACTATTCTCTCTCTCTCTCTCTCTCTCTCTCTCTCTCTCTCTCTCTCTCTAGAGAGAGAGAGAGAGAGAGAGAGAGAGAGAGAGAGAGAGAGAGAGAGACACGTCATGTTGCTGCAAACTTGTCTAGCTCTTTTCGGCCTTGGAGATGGAGTTTTCCATTGTGATGCTTGCTGCTTCATTTCAGGGTCATAACCATAGATTCAAGATTCATCACCTGTTATGACTCTGGATCAGAGTTTTGGTCACTCTTGAGCTCTTCATTGCAGCTCAGTTCATGCCTGAATCCTGAGGTTTTGTTGGTCGATGCTGGGGAAGGTGAGACACAAACTTCGCTGCAATTTGTCAGTTGTTTAGTTCATTGGCTAGAATTCATTTACATGCACTTTATGAGAGCCCAAGTTATTTACAAACATCTCAAATTGACTACCTTTGGTCTTCGTGAATCACGTCACATGCTTTCATGATTATTTCCGGTGTTGTGCATATTGACATTCTACCAGAATGTTTGTGATCATCTACAGATTCTCGGCCTTCGTTGAAGTGCTTGAACCACTCAAATGTTCTTTCCTGAATCAGTACAGTTTCACTAAATGCCTCTGTCAGTATGTGGTGGGCTTCAGCTGCAGTTTTCTGCAACTTGAAGCAGAATTTGATTCAAATCTATTGCTCATTCACGTTATCCATTTCACTATTTGCAGAATCACTGAAACATGTCCTGACGTGCATCTCTACAACTCATAACTGCGTGCGCCAAAGTTGACACATTTTCATGCCGTGGTACCTCGAGACATCCAGCAGCGGAATGACATGCTAGTACTATTTGACCAGTACAGTGAAATTCCTGGATATTTCGGGTAGCAACTTGTAAAATAACATAACAGAACAAATCTTCCAAAAAGCTGCAAAAGCAAAACAAAAATACTAAATTCAAAATTATTCTCCTCTATGCGAGAAATTTATATCTACATCTACATGATTACTCTGTAATTCACATTTAAGTGCTTGGCAGAGGTTTCATTGAACCACAATCATACTATCTCTCTACCATTCCACTCCCGAACAGTGCGTGGGAAAAACGAACATCTAAACCTTTGTGTTCGAGCTCTGATTTCTCTTATTTTATTTTGATGATCATTCCTACCTATGTAGGTTGGGCTCAACAAAATATTTTCGCATTTGGAAGAGAAAGTTGGTGACTGAAATTTTGTAAATAGATCTCGCCGCGACGAAAAACGTCTTTGCTTTAATGACTTCCATTCCAACTCGTGTATCATATCTGCCACACTCTCTCCCCTATTACGTGATAATACAAAAAGAGCTGCCCTCTTTTGCACCCTTTCGATGTCCTCCGTCAATCCCACCTGGTAAGGATCCCACACCGCGCAGCAATATTCTAACAGAGGACGAACGAGTGTAGTTTAAGCTGTCTCTTTAGTGGACTTGTTGCATTTTCTAAGTGTCCTGCCAATGAAACGCAACCTTTGGCTTGCCTTCCCCACAATATTATCTATGTGGTCTTTCCGACTGAAGTTGTTCATAATTTTAACACCCAGGTACTTAGTTGAATTGACAGCCTTGAGAATTGTACTATTTATCGAGTAATCGAATTCCAATGGATTTCTTTTGGAACTCATGTGGATCACCTCACACTTTTCGTTATTTAGCGTCAACTGCCACCTGCCACACCATACAGCAATCTTTTCTAAATTGCTTTGCAACTGATACTGGTCTTCGGATGACCTTACTAGACGGTAAATTACAGCATCATCTGCGAACAACGTAAGAGAACAACTGCTCAGATTGTCACCCAGGTCATTTATCTAGATCAGGAACAGTAGAGGTCCCAGGACGCTTCCCTGGGGAACACCTGATATCACTTCAGTTTTACTCGATTATTTGCCGTCTATTACTACGAACTGCAACCTTCCTGACAGGAAATCACGAATCCAGTCGCACAACTGAGACGATAGCCCATAGGCCTGCAGCTTGATTAGAAGTCGCTTGTGAGGAACGGTGTCAAAAGCTTTCCAGAAATCTAGAAATACGGAATCAGCTTGAGATCCCCTGTCGATAGCGGCCATTACTTCATGCGAATAAAGAGCTAGCTGTGTTGCACGAGAACGATGTTTTCTGAAACCATGCTGATTACATATCAATAGATCATTCCCTTCGAGGTGATTCATAATGTTTGAAGACAGTATATGCTCCAGAACCCTACTGCAAACCGACCTGTGGACCTGAAGACTTGCCCGTATCAGGCGATTTGAGTTGCTTCGCAACCCCTAAGGTATCTACTTCTAAGAAACTCATGCTAGCAGCTGTTCATGTTTCAAATTCTGGAATATTCCATTCGTCTTCCCTGGTGAAGGAATTTCAGAAAACTGCGTTCAGCATTGTTTGATTATTGACCAAGTTTTGGACTAGCTATACAGTATAAGCATGTCATATTGTAATAAACAAACTAGGCTTCTGAAAAAAAAAAAATTGGCGCTATACTTACATAAAATTTCTGTTATAATAAAGAAACTAGGCTTCTGAAAAAAAAGAAATTGGCACTATACTTACATAAAATTTCTGTTAATGTTTACATTGAGTATTCTGAGAAATTAGCCTCTTCCATAATTTTAGTTGGTATATTGTCTTGTAGCAAACCGTCCTAAGTATCTGAAAGTAACAGAGAACACCCATTAAAAAGACATATGAACTAACATGTGCAAAGACATAGCGTGAACTCAATGTAAGAGTCATTGTAATGAGGTTTGCTGAACAGAAAAATATTTTTGGAATAAAAGGAAACAATACACTATTTATGTATAGGATGGTAATCCGATTGTTGCCCAGTATGACTTTTATAATAATACCTGGAAGAAAGAAATATCTTTGTCACAGAATGGTTGCTAGTCAAATTAAGAAAAAAATTATTTCAGGCAGATGTAAAATGATTTAGCATCCTGCATTAGCAATTAGCAGAAATTAAAATGAGTAAGAAAATTACACCAAGTTGTGAAAGGCTTCAGGTGGGAGATCCCTTTTTAATCCTGCATTTTCCAAAGCTGTAACTCTGGGCTAAACCTAACTACTTCAGAATCGGAGTACATGCTGGCTGGAAGACAAGAACAAGGAATATTGAGTACACAAGTGGTTAGTGATAAGTAAAAGGGATCAAGGAATTAAAATATCTTGAAAGTGTACTCATGGAAATAACACAGTGAAACAGTGATGTAAGCCAGAATCCACACAAGTGGCAGATGCCTCTGCACTCTTGTTAAACTATTGAGCTCTGTGTTGAGACTGTTAAACACAGTTATATTAATTGTTGTACTTTATAAATGCCACACTTCGAACACTAGAACAGTTCCAAATCCAGGGAGTGGAGTGTTCACAGTGCCAGTCTGGAGGATCTCCGCAGATACCATAACATTGTTGGATCTGTTAGACTAGGGTCCTAGAATGTGCTGGATATTTGGTTATGATGATTCACCATTATGGCACAAGGTTGCTGTGGACCTAGCACCAGTTGTGGAAGATATAGTGAGAAATGGATAGACAAGGAAATGAAGTCTTGCATATGATTGGAGTCTTCGTTCAACTGTAGGAAGGTTTTTGAAAACAAAATGGTGTGGTGACCTTAGTCACAGTCATGTGGTCTTCTGAGCCAGATTGCAAGAAGTTGTCTACAATATATGTTTTCAGAAAGAGCAACAAGAGATTAGATCAGTGCATGAAAATATGCAGATAGTAATTTTTCACTTTTTTTAAATAGAGCAAGAAAAACAGAACTAATAATGATGTGAATTACCCTCTATAATGGATCTCACACCCCCTTAAGTCCCAGAATCTTTTTCCTGTAAGTCTTCTTTATGATTTTAGAATGTCCTGTTTTCAAT